>NW_027403356.1:0-2903 GCF_003265705.2 Callorhinus ursinus
TGCTGCTTTTAGGCTCTCTCTTTGCTTAGAGGACCCCTTTCAATATTTCTTGGAGGGCTGGTTTCGTGTTTGCAAATTCCTTTAGTTTTTGTTTGTCCTGGAAGCTTTTTATCTCTCCTTCTATTTTCAATGACAGCCTAGCTGGATATAGTATTCTTGGCTGCATATTTTTCTCGTTTAGTGCTCTGAAGATATCTTGCCAGTCCTTTCTGGCCTGCCACGTCTCTGTGGATAGGTCTGTTGCCAATCTAATGTTTCTACCATTGTAGGTTACATATCTCTTCTCCCGAGCTGCTTTCAGGATTTTCTCTTTGTCTCTGAGACTCGTAAGTTTTACTATTAGATGTCGGGGTGTTGACCTATTTTTATTGATTTTGAGAGGGGTTCTCTGTGCCTCCTGGATTTTAATGCCTGTTTCCTTCCTCACATTAGGGAAGTTTTCTGCTATAATTTGCTCCAATATACCTTCTGCCCCCCTCTCTCTCTCTTCTTCTTCTTCTGGGATCCCAATTATTCTAATGTTGTTTCGTCTTATCGTATCACTTATCTCTCGAATTCTGCCCTCGTGATCCTGTAGTTGTTTCTCTCTCTTTTTCTCAGCCTCTTTATTTTCCATCATTTGGTCTTCTATATCGCTGATTCTCTCTTCTGCCTCATTTATCCTAGCAGTTAGTGCCCCCATTTTTGATTGCACCTCATCAATAGCCTTTTTGATTTCGATTTGGTTAGATTTTAGTTCTTTTATTTCTCCAGAAAGGGTTTCTCTAATAACTTCCACGCTTTTTTCAAGCCCAGCTAGTATCTTTAAAGTCATGATTCTGAACTCTAGGTCCGACATCATACTAATGTCTGTATTGAGTAGGTCCCTGGCTGATGGTAGTACCTCTTGTTCTTTTTGCTGAGGTGATTTCTTTCGTCTTGTCATTTTGTCCAGAGGAGAATAGATGAATGAGAGAACGAAATGCTAACAGGTTTACAACGTCCCCAGCAAATATACTGTATACAAATCAGAAAAGACCTGAAACCAGGGGAAAAGAAAGGGAAAGAAAGAAAAAAGAAAGAGAAAAAAGAAAAAAAAAGATAAAAACAAAAACAAAACAATACAAAAATAGCAGAATATGATCAAATATGATCAGGCTAGTGCATAGATCAGTGCCACACACTAGATTTTGGGCGTATTTTGGTCTGTTAGAAAAAAGTGCCTCCTAAAATTTTAAAGGAAGAAAGACATATATGTACAAAATAAGGGTTGATACAATGAAGGGATGGAAGATGACTGTAAAGATGAAAATTATAAAAGGTTTTATAAAAGGACTTGGTAAGATAAGTTGTTTGAAAAAAGAAAGAAGATTTAAGAAAAGAAAAAAAAAAGGAAGAAGGGAGAGAATGTGATCAGGCAGGAGACTAGAACAAAGCCATACACTAGTGATTTAGGGTATATTTTGATCTGTTAGAAGAAAGTGTACCTCAAAATTTTAAAGAGAGAACAACTTATATATATATGCCAAAAATAAGGGTAACTACTATGAAGGGATAAAATATGACTCTAAAAATGAAAAATGAAAATTTTTTTTTTAAAAAGGGATTGATAAGATGTTGGTTAAAAAAAGGGAAAAAGAAAAATAAAAAAAAAACAGTCAACAAAAATTAACGTTGATGAAATAATGAATCATGGTTAAAAAAAAAAAAAAAGCCATGAATCTATGTGCAGTATTCCCCTAGCGCTGGAGTTCTCCCGTTCTCCTTGATCGATCAACTTGGTCTTGGCTTGCTGGCTGTTTGTGCTGATCTTCTGGGGGAGGGGCCTGTTGCTGTGGTTTCCAAATGTCTTTGCCGGAGGCGGAATTGCCCCGCCCTTGTCGGTCCGGGCTAAGGAAGCTGCTCCGGTTTGCTCTCAGGAGCTTTTGTTCCCTGCAAGCTCTGTACAGCCTTGGAGGACCAGGGCAGAAATGGTGGCCTCTCAATCTCTACCCGGAGGAGCCGAGAACTCGGGGCCCCGCTCCTCAGTGCGCCCCCAGAGAAAAGCAGTCACTTCCGTGTCCCCGGTCTCTGGCCGCACCCCGTGCTCACCCGGCCTGTGACCGAGCGTTGCTATCTCTGGCACCCGACCCCGCGCAGAGTCTCCAAACCCAGCAGATCCCTGCAGTGCGTTCCCGCGCCCCTCCTCCCGGGGGAGGAAGGGGAGTCTCCCCGGATCTGCCGCCTGCTGGGTCCCTGCTGGAGGAGCCGTGCCCCGACTGGGCCGCGGGTCACAGTCTATGGCAACCCCGAGCTGAGAGCCCGCGACTCTGCTCCGTCTCTGCAGCCGGCTTCCCCGCTCCGATACCTGGGAGCTCTGGCGCACTCAGGCACCCCCGGTCTCTCTGTGACCCCGAGGGTCCTGAGACCACACTGTCCCGGGAGGATTCCACCCCCCGCTTAGCCACTGTAGTGACGTCCCTCCACGGAGCCAACTTCTAAAAGGTCCGATTTTGTGCTCCGCGGCTCTAGCACTTGTCAGAAGCGGCCGGCGGAGGCCCCTCCCCCGCCGTCTATCCTCCCGAATATCGCCTCGGATTCACTTCTCCGCACGTCCTACCTTCCAGAAAGTGGTCACTTTTCTGTTCAGAGAGTTGTTGCTACTCTCTTCTTCGGTCTCCTGTTGAGTTCGTAGGTGTTCAGAATGGTTTGATCCCTATTCAGCTGAATTCCTGAGACCAGACGAAATCTAGGTCTCCTACTCCTCCGCCATCTTGCTCCGCCTAGCTATCCCAGCTAGTGTCTTTAAAATCATGAATCTGAACTCTAGGTCCAACATCATACTAATGTCCATATTGAGGAGGTCCCTGGCAGACGGTACTACCTCTTGTTCTTTTCGTTGAGGTGATTTTTTTCGTCTTGTCATTTTGTCCAGAGAAGAATAG
>NW_027403357.1:0-2121 GCF_003265705.2 Callorhinus ursinus
TTGTTTCAGAAGTACAGATCTGTGATTCAACAGTCTTGCACAATTCATGGCACTCACCATAGCACATACACTATGGAATGTCTATCACCCAGCCAACCCATCCCCACCCAACCCCACTCCAGCAACCCTCAGTTTGTTTCGTGCGATTAAGAATTCCTCATATCAGTGAGGTCATATGATATATGTCTTTCCCTGATTGACTTATTTCACTCAGCATAACACCCTCCAGTTCTATCCACGTCGTTGCAAAAGGCAAGATCGCATTCCTTTCGAAGGCTGCATAATATTCCATTGTGTATATATACCACCTCTTCTTTATCCATTCATCTGTCGATGGACATCTTGGCTCTCTCCACAGTTTGGCTATTGTGGACATTGCTGCTATAAACATTGGGGTGCACATCCCTTCGGATCCCTACATTTCTATCTTTGCGGAAAAATACTCAGTAGTGCAATTGCTGGATCTCCCTTGTTGGGCAGAGGGGCGGGCCCTGGTCCTGCTGGTCTTCACGCTGAGGATGCAGAGGGAGGACTGAGGGACCCTGGACCCCTGCGCAGCCTCAGTCTGGAAAGGTTCGTGGTAGCGGGGGGGGTGATGGGAACACGTGGTGAGTCCTGACTTCCGCATCTGGGTCTCAAAGACCCTGGATGCCTTGGCAGAATGAGAAGGGCCTCCCTCGTTGGGCAGAGGGGAGGCCTCATATCCTGCTGGACTTTACGGTGAGGATGCAGAGGGAGGAGTGAAGGACCCTGGACCCCAGCACAGTGTCAGTCAGGGAAGGTCCATTGGGGGGATGGGGGCTGATTGGAACAGGTGGTGAGTTTGGACTTCTGAATCCGGGTCTCAGGGAGACTGAGGTGAGGGCCTGATGAAAGGAGCAGATGCTCAGGTGGGCAGAGGGGAGGGCCCTGGTCACCCCGTGGCGGGGGGTGGCGTGCAGAGGTCAGGGTTAAACCCTGAGGGAGGACAGAGGGGAGCCCCGCAGAAGCCCACCCATGATGTCAGTCTAGGGAGCACCACCCCCCCCGGGCGGGATGGAGACACGTGGCCAGTGCGGCAGACTTCTGCATCTGGGTCTCCCGAGAACCTGGGGTCCATTGTGGATCGAAGGACCAGGGCCTCCCTCAGGGGGGCAGAGGGGCAGGCCCAGGTCCTGTTGGGCTTTACGCTGAAGTTGCAGAGGGAGGACTGAGAGACCCTGGACCCCAGCCCAGAGTCAGTCCCTAGAGGCCTGAGTGGAGGATGGGGACACCCCAATTGTGTTCGTGCATGCACTTGTGTGTTCCCCACTTGTCCATCCAGGTGTCCCAGACACGGGATGTCCCAGCGCCCAGGAGCCGATCCGCAGGCAGTAGGGACAGGCAGAGGCATAGGCACCCAGGGAGTCCTGGTGGAGATCAGAAGAAGGCCCGAGAGTCCTAGACGCCCCATCTCAGCCTTGGGAAGCCCTGGGCTTCGTGGCCGCACGTGTTGGCCACAGACTTAACCCAGTGGACTCAGGGAAGGGAGGGCCTTGGTGATGGCAGACCAGCTTGGGGACAGCAGCCAGAGCGGCCAGGGACCTGCCAGGGCTCGAAGTGAGGACCCCCAAAGGACTCCCCAGGGAGCCCGCAGGACCGCGGCCCTGATTCAGCCACAGGAGACTCCTGGGATGGAAGAGCCCACACAGAGCGTGGCCACTTTGGCCTCAGGGCGTCCAAGAACCCCTGCCCCTTTGGATGGAGCACTGCCTCGAGTATGCGGGTGGGGGGCGGTGGCCCATGTGTTGCTGGGTGGAAATGCGAGGACCGGAAGGAGGACTGCAGCATTGGGCACAGCGAACAGATTCGGTCCGGGAGGCCCCGGGGCCAGATGGTCACCTAGGGCGTGCCCTGACGTCCCAGCCACGTCTCCTAGAGCCTGGTGTCTGGGTGGAAGGAGCAGGCTTCAGGGTCGCCCAGGCTGAGCCGGTCCTGCCAGGATGGAAGGGGAGGACCAGAGGGAGGACTGACTGGGCTGCAGTACGGACAGGCCATGGAGGAGGACCCTTGTGGAGGATGAGCCCATGCCTCCTGTCTGGGGGTCCACATCTGACTGTTAGAGCCTGAGGGCCTGTGGTGAGAAGGAGCGGGCCTGGGGTG
>NW_027403357.1:2221-2903 GCF_003265705.2 Callorhinus ursinus
GAGCGGGCCTGGGGTGGGGCGGGCCTGTGTGTGTGTGAGGGTGGAGTGTGGGGTCGGGGGTGGCGGGGCACGGGTCCGGTTGGGAGTCAGGGTGAGGACCCTGGGGGAGGACTGGCCGTACCCCCTCCACCCCATCTCAGCAAAGAAGCCAGGGCACCGGAGTCTGGCTGGGCCCGATCCAGGGAGGATCGGTCAGCGGGGGCCCAACCTGGCACGCATGCGCACTTGTCTCATGGGCCAGAAGGCGGGAGTCCTCGGGGAGCTGAGGTCTTGGTCTGAGGGGCACATGGCTTCTGTCTCACATTGGGGACCTGGAAGAAGGGCAGGCCCTGGCAGGAAGAAAGAAGATTAGCGTCCTGGGGGCCTGAGGGCATCCCCACCCCAGGACAGAGGGGCCCATCCCTACTACCAGCCCTTTGGGATCTTGCCAGGAGCTGAGGGGGGGATGGAGATGTGGCTGTTGATGAGGACGTGCTGGCTCCTCACCCTCTTCTCGGAGCTCTCAGGGAGGTGAGGACCATGCTGGGAGAGGTCGGGGTCAGGTCATCTGGGGAAGCACACCTGGGAGACACACAGGAGTCCCTGCTCCTGCCAAGAGTCAGTGTGGGGACACCCGAGGGAGGAGTGAGTGACTTCCAACCCACCCTCAGGACCACGAAGGGATGGCCCAGAAATCTGTGCA
>NW_027403358.1:0-2903 GCF_003265705.2 Callorhinus ursinus
GTTCAAACCATTCATCCTTACAGCCCCTTCCATCCTGTGACTCTGAAACTCTGTCGCTATTACACAGTGACTCCGACTCTCCCCCCAGCCCCTGACTGCCAACTTTACGTCCTGTCCTCATGGGTGTGACTACACCAAGGGCCTCATCTAGTTAGAATCACACAGTATTTGTCTTTTTGGGATTGGTTTATTTAACTTACCGTAAAGTCCTCAAGATTTTATCCATGTTGTTGTATGTGTCAAAAATTTCTTCCTTTTTAAGGCCAAATATTATTCCATTGCATGGATATACCACTATTTGTGTATCCATTTTTCTGTTGATGGACATTTGTACTGTTTCCATCTTTTGGCTTTTGCAAATAGTGCTGCTATGAGCATGTGTTTACACGTTTTTGTGTGTGCAATATTTTCATTTCTTTGAGTATATACCTAAGAGTAGAATTTCAGGTTCATATGGTAATTCTATGTTTAACTTTTTAATGAGCCACCAAACTGTTTTCCACAGTAGCTGAACCATTTTACATTCCCACCGGTAATGTATGAGGGTTCCAATTTCTCCACACTCTTACCAACAGTTGTTATTTTCTTTTTTTAAATTATTGTAGTCATTCTAATGAGTATGAAGTGATATTTCATTGTAGTTTTGGTGTGCATTTCCCTAATGACTACTGATGCTGAGTATCCTTTTGCATATTTGTTGGGGAAAAAAAGTCTATTCAAGTTCTTTGCCCATTTTTAAATTGGGCTGTTTATATTTTTGTTGTTGTGTCCTAAGAGTTCTTTATATATTCTGGATATTAGACTCCTCAGATATATGATTTGCAAATATTTTGTTCTTTTTGCTTTCTTGATAGTGTCCTTTGATGCACAAAATTTTTATTTTTAATGAAGTTAAATTTATATATTTTTTGTTGTTCATGCTTTTGGTATCATATCTAAGAAATTGTTCCATCTGCAAGATCGTGAAGGTTTACCTTTATATTTTCTTCTAAGAGTTTTATTTTAGTACTTATATTCAGATCATTGATCCACTGTAGTTAATTTTTGTGTATGATATGAGATAGGGAGCCAACTTTCTTCTTTGTATGGGGATATCCACTTTTACCAGCACCATTTGTTGAAAAAATCATTTCTTCCTTATTGAATAGTCTTGGAACCGAGGTTGAAAGCCAATTGGCTGTAGTTGTATAGGTTTATTTCCGGATCTTCAATCCTTTTCTGTTGGTCTATATGTCTGTCTTTATGCTAGAATCACACGGTTTTAATTACTGTAGTTTTGTAGTGGGTTTTGAAATCAGGAAGTGTGAGTCCTCCAACTTTGTTCTTCTTCTTTAAATTTTTTCATTCTTATGTTAGTCACCACACATCATTAGTTTTTTTTAATTTAAATTTGTTATGTTAATCACCATACAACGTTAGTTGGATGTAGTGTTCCACGATTCATTGTTTGTGCAAAACACCCACTGCTCCACGCAGAACGTGCCCTCTTTAATACCCATCAACAGGCTATCCCATCCCCTCTAGAACCCTCAGTTTGTTTTTCAGAGTCCATCGTTTCTCATGGTTCATCTCCCCCTCCGATTTACTCCCCTTCATTCTTCCCCTCCTGCTATCTTCTTCTTTTTTTTTTTCCTTAACACATATTGCATTATTTGTTTCAGAGGTACAGATCTGTTGACTGCTTTGGGAATTATGGACACTTTCACAGTATTAATTATTCCAGTCCATGAGCATAGTATGTATTTCCATTTGCTTGTGTCACCTTTAGTTTGTTTGTTTGTTTGTTTGTTTGAATCAAGGTCTGATAGTTTTCAGAGTACAAGTCTTTCATTTCCTTGGTTAAACTGATCCCTAAAGTATTTTATTATTTTTGGTACATCCGTAAATGGGATTTTTTTCCTAAATTTCTCTTGCTGCCACTTTGTTATGGGTGTTCATAAACTACTTCTTGCTTCAGTTTTGGAAGGTTGGGTGTTTTGAGTATTTTGTCTATTTCATATAAGTTGTCCCATTTATTGGTGTAAAGTTGGGTATGATATCCCCTAAAAGGCTTTCCAGGGGATCTATGGTGATGCCTCCCTTTTTATTCCTGATATTGGTAATGTGCATTTTCTTTGCTTTATTCTTTTTTTTTTAAGATTTTATTTATTTATTTGACAGAGAGCGAGAGGGCACAAGCAGGGGGAGCAGGAGAGGGAGAGGGAGAAGCAGCCTCCCCACAGAGCAGGGAGCCTAATGCGGGGGATCCGTGGGATCATGACCTGAGCCAAAGGCAGACGCTTAACCGACTGAACCACCCAGGCACCCTTCTTTGTTTTATTCTCGTTCATGTCTTTTAAGGGTTTAATATTTAAAAATGACTTCAAAGAACCAACGTTTGGCTTTGTTAATATTTTTTTTTTCTGTTTTCAGTTTCATTGATTTCTGCTTTTCCGTTCTTCTACTCTGGTTTTAATTTATAACTTTTCACAACAGAAGCTTAAATCACTGACTATAAACCTTTCTGAGAAGTTTTCAAATACATGCTTTGAGAAGTATAAATTTCCCTCGTGACTGCTCTATTTGCATCCTGCCATTTCCTGCATATTGTCTTGTTTCATTCACTTCCGATATTGTCCAATTCCCTTTATTTAGAATTGTACTTAATCTCCAAATATTTGAGAACTTTCTATTAGTCTTTTGTCATTAATTTCAGATTTCATTTCTTTGGGGACAGATGGTATACTTGAAATTTATTCAGACGTGTTATACTCTTTTCTTAAAGTCCTGAATATACTTTAAAAGAGTGTGCATTCAGCGGTTGGATGATGTTTCCATAAATATCAGTCAGGTTGAGTGGATTAAATAGTGTTTATATTCTTACTCATCATTTTTGTCTTCTTGCTGTGTTAATTATGGAGAGA
>NW_027403359.1:0-2903 GCF_003265705.2 Callorhinus ursinus
CTATCTTTCAGGGTCTATTAATAACACTGTGGTTTTCTTGGCCTATATACAACTCAGGCTAGCCAGTACAACATGTTTTTGTATGGGGGCAGTCAGGTGGCCATGGTTCAAAGGGATCAGGGAGCCTTTGCTCTACCTGATTAACCCCCTTGTTGCTCATGGCTCCCGACAGGTAGGAAGAAGTCCAGAAAGCATATATAAATACAGATATATAATATAGGTATATATCTATATTTATATTTATTTATTTCATCTTTGTTTTCTTGGGAGTAAAGGGCTCACTGGGTCTGTTGGGAGTGGGGTTGGATCAGGAGGCAGCGGTCTGTTCTGGGAGATCTGTGGTCTCCAGTTTGTAATACCCCTTTGCATTAGAAAAGGTCTTCCCCTTCAAGATCTCTGTGAGTTGCTGTAGTCTCTTGGCAAAGAAAGTACTTGGGGAGATTTAGTGATAGGTGGGGGTGGGGTTGGGGCCGGGGTTTGGGTCGAGGTTGAAATGCAGGGGGGCTGGGAGGAGGTCGAGGAGGGCATTGGAAGTACCAAGGAGGGCGAACAGAAGGGCGAGCAGAGGGTTGTCTAGCCGGGATTGCTTGAGAAATCGGATGGGGAGGGGTGGCAGTTGAGCCATGTGCAAGGCATTAGAACTGATCTTGGAAGCAGTCCAGTTCAGATAGGGCCAGGTGGCCGTGTAGAATCTGGGGCGCTTAGTTCGGCCACAGCCTACCCCCCAGCTTGTGACTCCCACGACCACATAGGTGTTTGTCACGTTGTCTCTGCACATGAGAGGCCCACCGCTGTCCCCCTGCCCGGAAGGACACAGAAGTCACTCTCTGAGCCACTTTTCCCCTGCCCAGAAGGGCCATAGGCTCTGGAAGGACAGTTTCTTCAGTCCCATGGCTTCTTGCTGCCATGAACACAAGTGGTGGTGGTAAATTTTGAGTTGGTATCAAGAGGTTCAGGTGGATGTGAGAAGGGGATGGATTGTCATGGGTCTCCTTGCAGTGAGGAGGGAAGATAAGCGACCCATGTGTCCACATATGAGGCTTTATGTATGCATGGGCATGTGTGTACAAGTGGATTGGAAGGTTTTGTATTCTGGTGAGGAGAGGTAAGCCTTCTCTTCCAGGGTGGTGTTCGGGTGGTATGATCTCTGTGTCATGGTGGGATAAAGCTCTGTGCGGTGACTGGTTCTTTGTAGGGGCCCCAGGTGTCACCTCCCAACCTCACTGCTACAAGATGGGACCAGGGAAAGGGTCACTGAAGCAGGGCCCTGGAGGGAGTGGAGTTCAGGGATTCACAAAAGAGGTGTTGACAGGGAAAGGGGCGCCCGAAAGGACGTTACCTGGTAGGTATCGATCTTGTCTTCAGGGTACCCTGCACATACATTGAAGGAATGCACCCATTGTACCACTGGGTGGAGTTATATAAGTCGAGGTCGATGAGGTTCACACGGGCCTCCTGCAGTGTAGGTGCGATCCTGTAGGCTACAGCCAGGTGGCTCGGTGGTCAGCGATCACAGAAGACACGTTTTGGGAAAGCCCTGCCTCCTCCCTCCACGGAACCCCCATTATCCTGAAATTTTTCTACTTCAACCTAAAATCCATGAAAGTCAAGGCCCCTGGCCTCTCCTCAGACACTTTTAAGGATGTGGGGTTGTGGAGGCATATGCAGGTGAAGAGGAGGGGCAGTGCATGTAGGATGAGCAGATGTGGCTGCAGGAATGTGTGTTGAAGCCAGATGATTATTCACAACTACAGCCAGGATGTGTCACCTCATTTACACCCCACAGTGACCCCCTGTGTTAAGCGCTGACTCACCTTGCCTCCAATCAAGAGCCTGGAGCACCACTTGCCCAAACATGATAGTAGGGATGTGGTGTGGCTTGGATTCAGAGGAAGGTTTTCCTCTCTACACTCAAATCCAGGACACACATTTCATTTCCCCACAGTATGGCTCTAAGTCCCCCTCATTGCTTTTTATCCCCCGTTAAACCCCTCAGCTCAGTTCTGGACAGAATCTGCTGGAGCTGGGCAGATGAGTCCCTCCCCGTGTGCCTCCCATTCGTTTTGAAATTATAGAGAAGGAGGAGTCTTAACTTCATTCTTGAAGGATCATTTGCTGGATGTAGAAATTCTGGTTGACAGCTTTTTAAATATGTCATCCCACTGCCTTCTGACTTTAGTGGTGTCTGATGAGAAATTGGCTGTTTGTCTTATCAAGGATTTTATCTTTAAGTTTCACCAGTTTGCCTATAATCTGTCTCAATGTTGACCTCTGGGTTTATCCTGCTTGGAGTTTATTAAGCTTGCTAGGTGTGTGTAGTCACGTCTTGCATCAAGTTTGGGAAGGTTTTTTGGGTTTTTTTATTTTTTTGTTTTTAAAGTTTTATTTGAGAGAGAGAACCTGTGCAAACATGTGTGTGTGTGTGTGTGTGTGTGTGTGCATGGGGAGAGGGACAGCAAACTCCGTGCTGAGCACAGAGCCTGATGTGGGGGCTGGATCTCATAACACTGAGATCATGACCTGAGCTGAAATCAAGAGTTGGATGCCCAATCGACTGAGCCATCCAGATACCGCAGGTTTGGGAAGTTTTTAGGCATATTTTTTTCGAATCTCTCTCTTTTCTTTACGATGCATATGTCGGTATGCTTTATGTTGTCCCACACGTTCCTTAGGCCCTGTTCATTTTCTTTTTTTCTTTTTTAAGTTTTTCTTTTATTTTAAGATTTTATTTATTTAGTTGACAGAGACACAGCCAAGAAGGGAACACAAGCAGGTTGACTGGGAGAGGGAGAAACTGGCTTCCCATGGAGGAGGGAGTCCGATGCGGGGCTCAATCCCAGGACCCTGGGATCATGACCTGAGCCAAAGGCAGATGCTTAATGACTGAGCCACCCGGGTGCCCC
>NW_027403360.1:0-2902 GCF_003265705.2 Callorhinus ursinus
ATTCACAGCACTCACCATAGCACATACCCTCCCCAATGTCTATCACCCAGCCACCCCATCCCTCCCACCGCACCCCCACTCCAGCAACCCTCAGTTTGTTTCTGCAATTAAGAATTCCTCATATCAGTGAGGTCATATGACACATGTCTTTCTCTGATTGACTTATTTCACTCAGCATAACACCGTCCAGTTCCATCCACGTCGTTGCAAATGGCAAGATCTCATTCCTTTTGATGGCTGCATAATATTCCATTGTGTATATATACCACTTCTTCTTTATCCATTCATCTGTTGATGGACATCTTGGCTCTTTCCACAGTTTGGCTATTGTGGACATTGCTGCTATAAACCTTGGGGTGCACGTACCCCTTCGGATCCCTACATTTGTATCTTTGGAGTAAATACACCGTAGGACAATTGCTGAATCATATGGTAGCTCTATTTTCAACTTTTTAAGGAACCTACATACTGTTTTCCAGAGTGGTGGCACCAGCTTGCATTCCCACCAACAGTGTAGGAGGGTTCCCCTTTCTCCACAGCCCCGCCAACATCTGTCATTTCCTGACTTGTTAATTTTAGCCATTCTGACTGGTGTGAGGTGGTATCTCACTGAGGTTTTGATTTGGATTTCCCTGATGATGAGCGATGTTGAGCACTTTTTCATATGTCTGTTGGCCATTTGGATGTCTTCTTTGGAAAAATGTCTGTTCATGTCTTCTGCCCATTTCTTGATTGGATTATTTGTTCTTTGGGTGTTGAGTTTGATTAAGTTCTTTATAGATTTTGGATACTAGCCCTTTATCGGATATGTCATTTGCAAATATCTTCTCCCATTCTGTCGGCTGTCTTTTGGTTTTGTGGACTGTTTCTTTTGCTGTGCAAAAGCTTTTTATCTTGATGAAATCCCAATAGTTC
Organism: Callorhinus ursinus; assembly: GCF_003265705.2. Lineage (NCBI taxonomy): Eukaryota > Metazoa > Chordata > Mammalia > Carnivora > Otariidae > Callorhinus > Callorhinus ursinus. The sequence goes on from NW_027403360.1 coordinate 916, forward strand.
ACTTTTGCCCTTGCTTCCCTTGCCTTTGGCGATGTTTCTAAGAAGAAGTTGCTGTAGCTGAGGTCGAAGAGGTTGCTGCCTGTGCTCTCCTTTAGGATTTGGATGGACTCCTGTCTCACGTTTAGGTCTTTCAACCACTTGGAGTCTATTTTTGTGTGTGGTGTAAGGAAATGGTCCAGTTTCATTCTTCTGCATGTGGCTGTCCAGTTTTCCCAACACCATTTGCTGAAGAGACTGTCTTTTTTCCACTGGACATTCTTTCCTGCTTTGACAAAGATTAGTTGACCATAGAGCCGAGGGTCCATTTCTGAGCTCTCTTTTGTGTTCCATTGATCTATGTGTGTTTTTGTGCCACTACCATGCTGTCTTGATGATGACAGCTTTGTAATAGAGCTGGAAGTCCAGAATTGTGATGCCGCCAGCTTTGCTTTTCTTTTTCAACATTCCTCTGGCTATTCGGGGTCTTTTCTGGTTCCATAAAAATTTTAGGATTATTTATTCCATTTCTTTGAAAAAAGTGGATGGTATTTTGATGGGGATTGCACTGAATGTGTAGATTGCTCTAGGTAGCATTGACATCTTCACAATGTTTGTTCTTCCAATCCATGAGCATGGAACGTTTTTCCATTTCTTTGTGTCTTCCTCAATTTCTTCCATGAGTATTTTATAGTTTTCTGAGTGCAGATCCTTTGCCTCTTTGGTTAGATTTATTCCTAGGTATCTTATCGTTTTGGGTGCAATTGTAAATGGGATCGACTCCTTAATTTGTCTCTCTTCTGTCTTGTTGTTGGTGTATAGGAATGCCACTGTTTTCTGTGCATTGATTTTATATCCTGCCACTTTACTGAATTCCTGTATGAGTTCTAGCAGTTTTGGGGTGGAGTCTTTTGGGTTTTCCACATAAAGTATCATATCATCTGCAAACAGTGAGAGTTTGACTTCCTCTTTTCGATTTGGAGGCCTTTGATTTCTTTTTGTTGTCTGATTGCTGTGGCTAGGACTTCTAATACTATGTTGAATAGCAGTGGTGATAGTGGACATCCCTGCCTCATTCCTGACCTTAGGCGGAAAGCTTTCAGTTTTTCCCCATTGAGAATGATATTCACTGTAGGTTTTTCATAGATGGCTTTTATGATATTGAGGTATGTACCCTCTATCCCTATACTCTGAAGAGTTTTGATCAAGAAAGGATGTTGTTCTTTGTCAAATGCTTTTTCTGCATCTATTGAGAGGATCCTATGATTCTTGTTCTTTCTTTTGTTAATGTATTGTATCACATTGATTGATTTGTGGATGTTGAACCAACCTTGCAGCCCAGGGATAAATCGCACTTGGTCATGGTGAATAATCGTTTTAATGTACTGTTGGATCCTATTGCCTAGTATTTTGGTGAGAATTTTTGCATCCATGTTCATCAGGGATATTGGTCTGTAAATCTTTTTGATGGGGTCTTTGTCTGGTTTGGGGATCAAGGTAATGGTGGCCTCATAAAACGAGTTTGGAAGTTTTCCTTCCATTTCTTTTTTTTGGAACAGTTTCAGAAGAATAGGTATTAATTCTTCTTGAAATGTCTGATAGAATTCCCCTGGGAAGCCATCTGGCCCTGGGCTTTTGTTTCTTGGGAGATTTTTGATGACTGCTTCAATTTCCTTAGTGGTTATAGGTCTGTTCAGGTTTTCTATTTCTTCCTGGTTCAATTTTGGTAGTTGATACATCTCTAGGAATGCATCCCTTTCTTCCAGGTTATTTAATTTGCTGGCATAGAGTTGCTCATAATATGTTCTTAGAATTGTTTGTATTTCTTTGGTGTTGGTTGTGATCTCTCCTCTTTCATTCATGATTTTGTTGATTTGGGTCATTTCTCTTTTCTTTTTGATAAGTCTGGCCAGGGGTTTATCAATCTTGTTAATTCTTTCAAAGAACCAGCTCCTAGTTTCGTTGATCTGTTCTACTGTTCTTTTGGTTTCTAGTTCATTGATTTCTGCTC
>NW_027403361.1:0-2902 GCF_003265705.2 Callorhinus ursinus
ATCAATAAAAATAGGTCAACACCCCGACATCTAATAGTAAAACTTACAAGTCTCAGAGACAAAGAGAAAATCCTGAAAGCAGCTCGGGAGAAGAGATATGTAACCTACAATGGTAGAGATATTAGATTGGCAACAGACCTATCCACAGAGACCTGGCAGGCCAGAAAGGACTGGCATGATATCTTAAGAGCACTAAACGAGAAAACTATGCAGCCAAGAATACTATATCCAGGTAGGCTCTCATTGAAAATAGAAGGAGAGATAAAAAGCTTCCAGGAGAAACAAAAACTAAAGGAATTTGCAAACACGAAACCAGCCCTACAAGATATATTGAAAGGGGTCCTCTAAGCAAAGAGAGAGCCTAAAAGCAGCATAGATCAGAAAGGAACACAGACAATATACAGTAACAGTCACCTTACAGGCAATACAATGGCACTAAATTCATACCTTTCAATAGTTATGCTGAATGTAAATGGGCTAAATGCCCCAATCAAAAGACAAAGGCTATCAGATTGAATTAAAAAACAAGACCCATCAATATGCTGTCTGCAAGAGACTCATTTTAGACCCGAAGACACCCCCAGATTGAAAGTGAGGGGGTGGAAAACCAATTACCATGCTAATGGACACCAAAAGAAAGCTGGGGTGGCAATCTTTATATCAGACAAATTAGATTTTAAAACAAAAACTGTAATAAGAGATGAAGAAGGACACTATATCCTACTTAAAGGGTCTATCCAACAGAAAGATCTAACAAATATAAATATCTATGCCCCTAACATGGGAGCAGCCAATTTTATAAGGCAATTAATAACAAAAGCAAAGAAACACATTGACAACAATAGAATAATAGTGGGGGACTTTAACACCCCCCTGACTGAAATGGACAGATCATCTAAGCAAAAGATCAACAAGGAAATAAAGACTAAATGACACACTGGACCAAACGGACTTCACAGACATATTCAGAACATTCCATCCCAAAGCATCGGAATACACATTCTTCTCTAGTGCCCATGGAACATTCTCCAGAATTGATCACATCCTGGGTCACAAATCAGGTCTCAACCGGTACCAAAAGATTGGGATTATTTCCTGCATATTTTCAGACCACAATGCTTTGAAACTAGAACTCAATCAGAAGAGGAAAGTCGGAAAGAATTCAAATACATGGAGGCTAAAGAGCATCCTACTAAAGAATGAATGGGTCAACCAGGGAATTAAAGAAGAATTAAAAAATGTCATGGAAACCAATGAAAAGGAAAACACACTGTTCAAAATCTTTGGGATATAGCAAAGGCAGTCCTGAGAGGAAAGGATATAGCAATACAAGCCTTTCTCAAGAAACAAGAAAGGTCTCAAATACACAACCTGACCTTACCACCTAAAGGAACTAGAGAAAAAACAGCAAATAAAGCCTAAACCCAGCAGGAGAAGAGAAATGATCAAGATCAGAGTAGAAATCAATGAAATAGAAACCAAAAGAACAGTAGAACAGATCAGCGAAACTAGGAGCTGGTTCTTTGAAAGAATTAACAAGAGTGATAAACCCCTGTCCAGACTTATCAAAAAGAAAAGAGAAAGGACCCAAATCAACAAAATCATGAATGAAAGAGGAGAGATCACAACCAACACCAAAGAAATAGAAACAATTATAAGAACATATTATGAGCAACTCTATGCCAGCAAATTAGATAACCTGGAAGAAATGGGTGCATTCTTAGAGATGTATCAACTACCAAAATTGAACCTGGAAGAAATAGAAAATTTGAACAGACCTATAGCCAGTAAGGAAATTGAAGCAGTCATCCAAAATCTCCCAACAAACAAAAGCCCAGGGCCAGATGGCTTCCCAGGGGAATTCTATCAGACATTTAAAGAAGAATTAATACCTATCTCCTGAAACTGTTCCAAAAAATTGAAATGGAAGGAAAAATTCCAAACTCATTTTATGAGGCCACCATTACCTTGATTCCAAAACCAGAGAAAGACTCCATCAAAAAGGAGAATTACAGACCAATATCCTTGATGAACATGGATGCAGAAATTCTCACCAAAATACTAGCCAATAGGATCCAACAGTACATTAAAAGGATTATTCACTATGACCAAGTGGGATTTATCCCTGGGCTGCAAGGTTGTCTGCAAATCAATCAACGTGATACAATACATTAACAAAAGAAAGAACAAGAATCATATGATCCTCTCAATAGATGCAGAAAAAGCATTTGATAAAGTACAGCATCCTTTCTTGATCAAAACTCTTCAGAGTATAGGGATAGAGGGTACCTACCTCAATATCATAAAAGCCATCTATGAAAAACCTAAGCGAATATCATTCTCAATGGGGAAAAGCTGAGAGCTTTTCCCCTAAGGTCAGGAATGCAGCAGGGATGTCCACTCTCACCGCTGCTATTCAACATAGTATTAGAAGTCCTAGCCGCAGCAATCAGACAACAAAAAGAAATCAAAGGCATCCAAATCGGCAAAGAAGAAGTCAAACTCTCACTCTTTGCAGATGATATGATACTGTCTGTGGAAAACCCAAAAGACTCCACCCCAAAACTGCTAGAAGTCATACAGGAATTCAGTAAAGTAGCAGGATATAAAATCAATGCACAGAAATCAGTGGCATTCCTATACACCAACAACAAGACATGAGAGAGACAAATCAAGGAGTTGATCCCATTTACAATTGCACCCAAAACCATAAGATACCTAGGAATAAATTTAACCAAAAAGGCAAAGGATCTGTACTCAGAAAACTATAAAATACTCATGTAAGAAATTGAAGAAGACACAAAGAAATGGAAAAACGTTCCATGCTCATGGATTGGAAGAACAAACATTGTGAAAATGCTACCTAGAGCAATCTACACATTCAATGCAATCCCCATCAAAA
>NW_027403362.1:0-2901 GCF_003265705.2 Callorhinus ursinus
TTATTTTGGTCACAGGATAATGCTGGCTTCATAAAATGAGTTTGGACGTATGCCCTCCTTTCCTATTTTTTAAAGAGTCTGAGAAAGGTTGGTATTAAGTCTTCTACTATCTGGTTGAACTCCTCAGTGAAGCTGTCTTGTCTTGGATATTTGTTTATATGTTGGGCTTTTTAATTATTGAATCAATCTTTTTACTAGTGATCAGAGTGTTCAGATATTTTTCCTTCACAGTTCAGTCTTTCTAGGTTGCTGGTAGGAACTTACCCATTTCTTCCAGTGTATTGGCCTCTTTTCTCCTAGGACTCTCTTATGATCCTTTGCATTTTTGTGGTATTCATTGTCATGGCTCATCATTCTTTCCTTTTTTTTAAGTTTTTCACATTTTAAAAATTTTAAATTCAATTAGTCAAGGTATAGTACATCATTAGTTTTTGATGTAATGTTCAATGATTCATTAGTTGAGTATAACACCCAGTGCTCATCACCACACTTGCCCTCGAATGCTCATAACCCAGTTACCCCATTCCCCCACCCACCTCCCTTCCTGCAACCCTCAGTTTGTTTCCCAGAGTCAGGAGTCTCGGATGGTTTGTCCCCCCCTCTGATTTTTTTCCTGTTCTGGTTTCCCTCCTTGTCCCTATGATCCTCTGTGCTATTGCTTACCTTCCACATATGAGTGAAACAATATGATAATTGTCTTTCTGTGCTTGACTTATTTCACCCAGCATAACACCCTCCAGTTCCATCCATGTCGATGCAAATGGTAGATATTCATCTTTTCTGATGGCTGAGTAATATTCCATTGTGTATATGAACCACATCTTCTTTATCCATTCCTCTGTTGAAGGGCATCTCGGCTCTTTCCACAGTTTGGCTATTGTGGACATTACTGCTATGAACATTGGGGTTCAGGTGCCCCATCTCTTCACTACCTCTGTGTTTATGGGGTAAATATCCAGTAGTGCAGTTGCTGGGTCATAGGGTATCTCTATTTATAACGTCTTTAGGAAACTCTATACTGTTTTCCAGTGTGGCTGCACTCGCTTGCATTCCCACCAACAGTGTAAGAGGGTTCCCTTTCTCCACATCCTTGCCAACATTTTTTGTTCCTTGTCTTGTTAATTTTAGTCATTCTAACTGGTGTAAGTTGGTATCTCATGGTGATTTTGATTTGTACTTCCCTGATGGCAGTGATGTGGAGCATTTTTCATGTGTCTCTTAGCCATTTGTATGTCTTATTTGGAGAAGTGTCTGCTGCTGTCTTCTGCCCATTTCTTGACTGGATTATTTGTTGTTTGGGTGGTGAGTTTGATAAGTTCTTTATATAGGTTTTAGATAGCAGCTCTTTATCCAAAATGTCATTTGCAAATATCTTCTCCCATTCTGTTGGTTGTCTTTTGGTTTTGTTGACTGTTTCCTTTGCTGTGCAGAAGCTTTTTATCCCAATGAAGTCCCAAGAGTTAATTTTTGCCTTTGATTCCCTTGCCCTTGGAGACAGTGTCTTGCAAGAAGTTGCTGCTTCCAAGGTCTAAGAGGCTGCTGCCTGTGCTCTCCCCTATGATTTTGATGTGAGACAGGAACCCATCATTTTTCTTTCCTGATTGTATTTGAACCCTCTCTTTATTTTCCTTCTTTGTTTTATTTTATTATGTTATATTAATCACCCTACAATACATCAGCAGTTTTTGATGCAGTGTAAAATTCCCAAATTAGTAGCAAAAAGGAAATAACAAAGAGGAATGTGAAAATAAATCTAATGGAGACTAAAAGGACAAAAGATCAATGAAAAGAAGAGTTGCCTATTTGGAAAGATAAACAAAACTCTCTCTCGATGAGTCTAGCTAAAAGTTTGTCAGTTTTGTTTATCTTTCCAAAAAGGCAACTCTTCTTTTCATTGACCTTTTGTCTTTTTAGTCTCCGTTTGATTTAACTAACAATTCTTTTTAGAATTGCCTACTACTATCATGCAGCCTGTGCACCACTGTTCACACTGTAGTCCTGATGGACTGGTACTTCATTAGAAACATTTTCTAGGAAGTGCAGGGGTGGCCTTCTCTAATGGAATGGTGCCATACAGGTTCATGGCATGGCCCCAGATCAGAGCCAGGCTTTCTGTTGGAAGTGACAGAAACAGGGCATGGTGAGCTTCATGACAATACCAGAGGTCCGAGTGACCCACTGGGTGTTGGCGGTGGGCAGGGGAGTGAGGTCTGTGAATCTGCCTTCTCAGATCCTGTGGAATTCGGGGACACCCTCCTGTCTGTTGAGTTTTGTGGAGACAGGTAGACAGTTTCTGGCTGGTCACGAGGGTCGCACTGGACCGCCACCAGAGGTGCAGTGTGCGGTGGGAGCCACTGCTTGGTTTCCATGAAAACGGAATGGGGTCTGTGACTACAATTTCTAGCAGTCGCATGGGGAGTGGAGGGCAGTGGTGGTGCCCACTTCCTAGGGTTGTGGTCAGGACTAGTTTTGAGCCCACTGAAGTCAGCCACGCCTGGCACAGAAGGCACCCAGTCACTGTAGCTGTGGGTACTGTGCTTTCGTGGGCACAGTCACTTTCGTGCGGGCCAGCTCCCCTGCTGCCGCCTCCTACTTTTCATCATCTACATGTTCATGAGCCTCATTTCTTCCCATGGCCTCTGGGGTATTGCCCTCCCTCCATCTGGCCCTCCTCCTCTTCCCTGTGCAACCCGATGCCAGGGTAGCCTTCTCGAGAGTCAGCTCTGGCCCTGTCAGCCCCTGGATGGAACAGTTCCATGGATCCCCTGTGAGGCGAGGACGATGCCCTGCCCTGGAAGGGGCCTGCAGATCCCCAATCAGGAGAACCACATCTCCATTTTCAGCCTGGCCTGCCCTCCCCTCAGTCTTCCTCAGGGAAGCTCTCCCCACTTCCTGAGCTGA
>NW_027403363.1:0-1649 GCF_003265705.2 Callorhinus ursinus
AATTGAACCCCACACCCAAACTCTGAACCCAAGCCCTAAATCCAAGTTCTGAACCATGAATCCAAACCCTGAACCAAAAGTCTGAGTCATGAGCCCTGAACCCAAATCCCAGGAAGAACCCAAACCCAAATGTGACCTTAAACTTTCTCCCCTAAGCCCTAAGGCTTAAACTCTAAATTATAAGCCTAAAGCCCTAAACTCTAATCCTTGAACTTGGGGTAGTAAGTTCGAGCCCCATGTTGATTACTTAAACTAAAAAAAAAATCTTTTTAAAAAAATGATCTATAGATTCAACATAATCACAATAAAAATTCCAGCAGGATTTGTTTTATAAATTAATAAGGTGATTCTAAAATTCACATGGAAATGCTTAGGACATAAAGTAGCCAAAACGGCTTTGAAAAAAAAAATTGAAATATGCACACTACCTAATTTCAAGACCTCTTGTAAGCTGTACATAGTAAGATAGTGTGGTAATAGTGTCAAGTAAACTTGTTCAAAGGAACAAAACAGAGCTCAAAATTAGAACCATACATATGTGGACAACTGATTTTCTTCAGAGATAGGAAGCCACAGTAGAGAAATAAGAGTCTTTTCAACAACTAGATATACACACACAAAAAAACAAGCATCAATCCATAGTTTACCATAAATAAAATTAACTCAAAGGGACCATAGCCCTAAATGTAAAACCTAAGACTCTAAAACTTCTAGAAGAAAACATCAAAGAAAATTTTGAGAACTAAGTGGAGCAAAAATTTCTTAGATACGACACCAAAAGAATGATCTTCAAAAGAACACATTAATTGAACTTAATCATAATTTAAAAAGACACTATTTAGAGAATTAAAAAAAGCCACAGACTGGGAGAAAATATTTCCCAAGCATATATCTGATAGAGGACTTATTTTTGGTATATAAAAAGAACTCTCAAAACTCTAAAATTAAAAGACAATGAAAAATTTTTAAAAGGCAAAAGATTTGAACAGACCACCAGAGAAGATATGTCAATGGCAGTCGGCACATGAAAATATGCTTAACATCACTAGCCTTTATGGAAAGGCACATGGAGACCACAGGATTTCCAGGTTGGTGAGCTCATGGCAAGGCTGCGAGTGTGGGGGTCTTGAGAGAACACGAAGCTCCACAGCCATTCCCCCACATACTTTGCCCTATTCATCTCTTCCATCTGTCTGTTCCTGGATTGTATCCTTTTAACTAAACAACTAAACAATCCCCAAACAAAAGAGCAAATTGTGTACGGTTAAATGCCCAAAGCCTGAAGAAGGAGATTCAGTGCTGGAACTTTCGGTGAGACTGGCAGAGACAACAATGCCCATATAGTGCTAGCCACAGATCCCGATGGCAGCGAACACTTCAGGAGAGTGGCCACGGGAACGCTGTCACGTCAACAGCTTGGCTAGGGGATGGACATTGGACTGGAAGATCATGGAGGTCTCTGGTGCAACCTAATGACTGCAGCAAGATACAAGGAGAGAGTAAGCCCTAGGAGTTCTTATCCCACTGAAAAGATGTCTCTCTTTCTTTTCTTTTCTTTTCTCTTCTCTTCTTTTCTTTTCTTTTCTTTTCTTTTCTTTTCTCTTCTTTTCGTCTTTTCTTTTCTTTTTATTGAATCCATATTGAGAAGA
>NW_027403363.1:1749-2901 GCF_003265705.2 Callorhinus ursinus
TACTGTGGTGATCATTTCACAATCGATGTAAATGAAACCATCCTGCTGCACACCTTAAAGTTATACAGCAATGTATGTCAATTATTTCTCAATAAAACTGGAGGGGAACAGGATGGAGCGCCTGGGTGGCTCAGTCAGTTAAACGTCTGCCTTCAGCTCAGGTCATGATCCCAGTGTTCCGGGATCCAGCCATGCATCATCAGCTCCATCCTCTGGGGGGAGTCGGCTTCTCCCTCTCCTTTTGCCCTCCCCACCACCCCCTCATGCTCGCTCTGTCTCTCACTCTCAAATTAAATCTTAAAAAAAAAACTAGCGGGGGGACAAAGGCCTCCTGGAAAATGGGAAAGAAGTCCTTTTGCATTTGAAGAGTTGGTTGGTTTTCTGTGTGGAACTTCCCTTTGCATAATGATGAGTTGAGTACTGCCGCTGTTGTTCTGAGATGGTCTTGGAAACCATGACTGTAACATTGAATCAGCAACTGATTAAGATTTATGAAAAATATGGTTATCATATTTCAATGATTTCTTATTTCTTTTGTTGTGATCAAACTAACATCAAAAGTGTATTTGAAAGGCTTCACAGTTTTTATTCTCCAAAAGAATATCCAAAATTGTATTGGATACTTGTTGTCTTGCGTATACAGGACATTACCACTGGATATGACGGCGGCAAGCCTAATCAGAAATCCGTGTTGCCTGTGAGTAAAAACAGCAGAGTGATTACATCCCCTTCTCAAAATGGCTGTGTTGGTGGTCCTTGGACGAGCAAGACAGAACCAAAGACAAAGTCCTCTGCAGAGACGTGAGTACTCCCTGACCCGGAGATGGGAGTGACAGAGCCTTGTTGGAAGAATAACTGAAGAAGCTCATTTAAGCTCGGATTTAAAATTGGTTTGGGCCCAGTTTAGGATGAAACAGAACAACCAGGAGAACTATGCATTGAATTCGTGTGAACATTCTCTACCTCATCTGGGCAAATACTTTCCTTTTATTTCCTTTCTTTCTGGTCAGCTGACTAAACAAGTTGTATAAATTTGAAATGAAATGGACTTGAGAGAAGTTATTCAAATTTTTCCTAATCATGAAGAAAAGTCATTACATTAAAAGTGTTAGAGTAACACAGTTTTTCCTTTAACAGAAACAAAATACAAAC
>NW_027403364.1:0-2901 GCF_003265705.2 Callorhinus ursinus
AAGAAGAACCCAGCAGGGCTCCCTGCCGGCTCACCCACCCCCCAGGCTCCGGGACCCGAATCAGGAACCCCAGCCTTTGTGGGTAGAAGAGGAAAGAGATTCAGACGGGAGGAGGACCCTGGGGGGTCAGCGTGTGAAATGGGTCAGGGTCTCTGACACGCCACAGCGACCGCCAGGAGCTCTTCCTCCTTCATCAGCTGCTGGGGAGACAGGAGAGAGCCTGTCCCCTCCCCGTCACCACACTCAGGACTCTCAACACCAGACACAAGTGTGTTCATTTGACAGGCAGATAGGGTGAGCAGGACGGTCAGTTTGCATTCGTGTGTTGAGCTGTGAGGACGACCATCTCTCGGGCTCGTGCGCCTGATCCGTCCCTTCTCTGCGCGTCCGGTGCTCACGCCCGTTGCTTGTGTAGCGACGATGGTGGCGCGACTTCGCTCACTGATGGGCGAGGGGGCCTGAGCTTTTATAAAGGTTCCCTCAGCGTCCACGTCCGTGTGGCGGGCGGGGAGAGCACAGGAAGTGTGTCATCTCTCTGCTGCCATGACCCCCTCCGGCCCCAAAGGGAACCCTGTTCCAGTGCATCATGGGGAAACTGTCAGTTAGGGAACAAGGACAAAATGGAAAAACACCCTTTTTCTTCTTTTCCTGGGACTATTGGCCAGTTTCTCCTCGAGTGAGAAGTGAGCAACACCACACGCAGGAGTGATCTGTGTCCCCGCGGCAGGCTCGGGCTGGAAGGGGTGCTGTTTCATTCATCTCCAAATAACACCTCGAGTTAGGGATTATTCTGTCCATTTGACGGATGAAGGACACAGAGCTCAGAAAGGTAAAGCCAGTTTCTCAGCATATGCACAATTTGTCCAAAAGCTTCCAGCCAGTATGTGGCAGAAGCAGAATGAGACACCCAGTGGGTCTGACTGCAGAATTCAGCCCCTCTGCCCCGTGAGGAGCTCTGGGGACAAGGGTGGGTCCAGGCCACTGAGTCGGAGGCTGGTTCACATGGGGCTGCCTGCAGGGGACCCTCTTCCCCACAAGAGCCTGGAAACAGCTGGAACCACATTGAAAGGTCACAGGCAGATAAGAAGGGAAGGTCTCCTTACCCGGCCCACCCCCCTCTGCCGACGGTGCCTCAGCTCAGCTGTCCCTACTGCGGGGGCCGTGGGAGGCTGTCCTGGCCCCTCACTCACACACGCCCTCCTCAGCCTGGGAGCTGGGGACACAAGCAGGCTGCGGGGTGGGGAGGGGGTGCACACAAGGGTCTGAGATTGTAGGCACAGCTCCGGGGACAAAGCAGGACTCTGGAAAGTGAGAGTCTGAGCTACTGATGATCTCAGCCTTGGCCTCCAGAGCAGGGCAAAGAACTGCCTTTCCTAAGAGAGGGTTGAGGGTGCTTTCCCCGTCCTGGGGAACCTGAGGGCATCCCAGACAGGCCCTAGTACCCCTTTCTCTCCCTCAACCCTTCACAACTCTGGAGACATCATGATGTTGGTACCAGCAAGCCCCTCGCTGCCCACCTGCCTCCTTCACACCTGCCTCCAGGGCCCTCAGCCACACCCACACCGGAGCTGCCGCACTGATCTGCCCCCTCCCCAGGAGGAGGCGGACCTGGAACATCAGGGTCTGGGAGCGGAACTGGCTGCCTTGGAGGGAGTCCATAACCATGGGACCCAGACCCTGTTCACACTTGCTCCTCCCTACTCCGTCCCAGGCACTGCGATGAGGTCAATATGTGCCCCCCAGGGCTCCTCCTTCCACTGAATCCTTGGACACCCCACTGGACTCACTGTCTGATGAACTACAGGCATACAGATTTGAAAAATAAGAGTTTTTCTCTGATGAGAATAATCCAACTTCATTATATAAATGTGGAACAGAAAATATTACAGAAGAATAAATATCTAAAACTAGAACTTTAGATAACCAGAAACTTAGCTAGCTTTGAAGGGATATGCTGATGTTTCCCCAAATGACTGGACAACTACAAACTTCATTATGATGTAAGGACCCTTGATTTTCATGGGATTTATAATCCATTTCTGGTGCTTCTCTGTGTGCGGGGACATCTGGTGTACCTGCTACTTCCTTCTCACTTGGTCACATCGACATGATGGAATCCCCGATGGGAGATCAGCATGAGGGCAGACAGAGTGAGACATGATCCTAGCAGCTGTGATCACAGCACCGCTGAGTTCCGGGGCTGGATGCACACTGAGCGGGTCCGACACAGGAGACCCTGGAGCTTCTCTGGGCAGAACCACGTGGGCAGTGCTGGGTAGGTCGTCTGCAGAGACAATGACATTCAACTTCACGTGGTCTGAGGTGGGGGCTTGGGTGGGCTCCCCTAGCAGCCCAGATGAGGGACAAATGATTTCTGAGCAAATGCTTCTCCTCTCCCACCAACAACTACTGAACAGCTACCAGGAAGCAGCTCTGTCCGAGTCACGGGAGATGGGGCAGAGAACAAGGTGAAGCTTCTGCCCTCAGGCTGCCCGCAGGCTAGTGAGGGAGAAATGACACTGAAACTAAGGACGCCCGTGAGCACGAACAGCTTTTGTGAGCCGCACAGGGAGCAGCTGAGAAAGGGAAGCAAGAAGAGGAGAGACCGTTCCTCTCACAAGCTCTATCTGCTCACTTTTGCCAAAGAAATCAGGAAAGCAGGAACCCTGCAGTCTTGGAGAGTCTCCCCTGGAGGAGAGTCGACCAGGACCCAGGGTCTGGCCTATCCCACTAATGGCCCCGAATGTGGAAGTTTGGACGGGAGCGAGATGGCAGAGAGACTAGAGGGACCGGAGACACCTGGGTCCCTCTCCACTCCAGCTGGATGGGGACGCAGTAGAAGGAACGAGATCCACTGAGAGACTTATGGACTGAGTCCTGGCTCCGGGGCTCCTGGCTGTG
>NW_027403365.1:0-2900 GCF_003265705.2 Callorhinus ursinus
CAATACGGACATTAGAACGATGTCAGACCTAGAGTTCAGAATCATGGCTTTAAAGATACTACCTGGTCTTGAAAAAAACGTGGAAGTTATTAGAAAAACCCTTTCTGGAGAAATAAAAACTAAAATCTAACCAAGTCAAAATCAAAAAGGCTATTAATGAGGTGCAATAAAAAATGGGGGCACTGATAGGACAAATGAGGCAGAAGAGAGAATCAGCGATATAGAAGATCAAATGATGGAAAATGAAGAGGCTGAGAAAAAGTGAGAGAAACAACTACAGGATCACGAGGGCAGAATTCGAGAGATAAGCAATACGATAAGATGAAACAACAGTAGAATAATTGGGATCCCAGAAGAAGAGGAAAGAGAGAGGGGGGCAGAAGGTATATTGGAGCAAATTATAGCAGAGAACTTCCCTAATGTGGGGAAGGAAACAGTCATCAAAATCCAAGAGGCAGAGAGAACCCCTCTCAAAATCAATAAATATTGGTCAACACCCCGACATCTAAGAGTAAAACTTACGAGTCTCAGAGACAAAGAGAAAATCCTGAAAGCAGCTTGGGAGAAGAGATATGTAACCTACAATGGTAGAAACATTAGATTGGCAACAGACCTATCCACAGACAACTGGCAGGCCAGAAAGGACTGGCAGGATATCTTCAGAGCACTAAACAAGAAAAATATGCAGCCAAGAATACTATATCCAGCTAGGCTGTCATTGAAAATAGAAGGAGAGATAAAAAGCTTCCAGGACAAACAAAAACTAAAGGAATTTGCAAACATGAAGCCAGCCCTCCAAGAAATATTGAAAGGGCTCCTCTAAGCAAAGAGAGAGCCTAAAAGCAGCATAGATCAGAAAGGAACAGAGACAATATACAGTAACAGTCACCTTACAGGCAATACAATGGCACTAAATTCCTATCTTTCAATAGTTACCCTGAATGTAAATGGACTAAATGCCCCAATCAAAAGACACAGGCTATCAGATTGGATTAAAAAACAAGACCCATCCATATGCTGTCTGCAAGAGACTCATTCTAGACCCAAAGACACCCCCAGATTGAAAGTGAGGGGGTGGAAAACCATTTACCATGCTAATGGACACCAAAAGAAAGCTGGGGTGGCAATCCTTATATCAGACAAACTAGATTTTAAAACAAAGACTGTAATAAGAGATGAGGAAGGACACTATATCCTACTTAAAGGGTCTATCCAACAAGAAGATCTAACAATTGTAAATATCTATGCCCCGAACATGGGAGCAGCCAATTATATAAGGCAATTAATAACAAAAGCAAAGAAACACATTAACAACAATACAATAATAGTGGGGGACTTTAACATCCCCCTGACTGAAATGGACAGATCATCTAAGCAAAGGATCAACAAGGAAATAAAGACTTTAAATGAAACACTGGACCAAATGGACTTCACAGACATATTCAGAACATTCCATCCCAAAGCACGGAATACACATTCTTCTCTAGTGCCCATGGAATATTCTCCAGAATTGATCACATCCTAGGTCACAAATCAGGTCTCAACCGGTACCAAAAGATTGGGATTATTCCGTGTATATTTTCAGACTAAAATGCTTTGAAACTGGAACTCAATCACAAGAGGAAATTCGGAAAGAACTCAAATACATGGAGGCTAAAGAGCATCCTGCTAAAGAATGAATGGGTCAACCAGGAAATTAAAGAAGAATTTAAAAAATTCATGGAAACCAATGAAAATGAAAACACAACTGTTCAAAATCTTTGGGATACAGCAAAGGCAGTCCTAAGAGGAAAGTATGTAGCAATACAAGCCTTTCTCAAGAAACAAGAAAGGTCTCAAATACACAACCTAACCCTACACCTAAAGGAGCTGGAGAATGAATAGCAAATAAAGCCTAAACCCAGCAGGAGAAGAGAAATCATAAAGATCAGAGCAGAAATCAATGAAATAGAAACCCAAAGAACAGTAGAAGAGATCAACGAAACTAGGAGCTGGTTCTTTGAAAGAATTAACAAGATTGATAAACCCCTGGCCAGACTTATCAAAAAGAAAAGAGAAAGGACCCAAATCCACAAAATCATGAATGAAAGAGGAGAGATCACAACCAACACCAAAGAAATACAAACAATTATAAGAACATATTATGAGCAACTCTATGCCAGCAAATTAGATAACCTGGAAGAAATGGGTGCATTCGTAGAGATGTATCAACTACCAAAACTGAACCAGGAAGAAAGAGAAAACCTGAACAGACCTATAACCACTAAGGAAATTGAAGCAGTTATGAGAAATCTCCCAACAAACAAAAGCCCAGGGCCAGATGGCTTCCCAGGGGAATTCCATCAGACATTTAAAGAAGAATTAATACCTATTCTCCTGAAACTGTTCCAAAAAATAGAAATGGAAGGAAAACTTCCCAAACTCATTTTATGAGGCCACCATTACCTTGATCCCAAAACCAGACAAAGACCCCATCCAAAAGGAGAATTATAGACCAATATCCTTGATGAACATGGATGCAAAAATTCTCACTAAAATTCTAGCCAATAGGATCCAACAGTACATTAAAAGGATTATTCACCATGACCAAGTGGGATTTATCCCTGGGCTGCAAGGCTGGTTCAACATCCGCAAATCAATCAACGTGATACAATACATTAACAAAAGAAAGAACAAGAATCATATGATCTCTCAATAGATGCAGAAAAAGCATTTGACAAGTCCAGCATCCTTTCTTGATCAAAACTCTTCAGAGTAGAGGGATAGAGGGTACATACCTCAATATCATACAAGCCATCTATGAAAAACCTACAGCGAGTATCATTCTTAATGGGGAAAAGCTGAGAACTTTTTCCCTAAGGTCAGGAACGCGGCAGGGATGTCCACTCTCACCACTGCTA
>NW_027403366.1:0-1245 GCF_003265705.2 Callorhinus ursinus
TTTTTCCTCTTTCTTTCCTCTTCCTTTTTTCTTTCTTTCCCTTTCTTATCACCTGGTTTCAGGACGTTTCTGATTTGTACAGAATATATTGCCTGGGGACGTTGTTAACCTGTTAGCATTCTGTTCTCTCATTCATCTTTTCTCCTATGGACAAAATGACAAGATGAAAAAAATCACCACAGCTAAAAGAATAAGAGGTAGTACCGTCTGCAAGGGACTCACTCAATACTGACATTAGTATGATATCGGACCTAGAGTCCAGAATCATGACTCTAAAGATACTAGCTGGGCTTGAATAAAGCGTGGAAGTTATTAGAGAAACCCTTTCTGGAGAAATAAAAGAACTAAAACCTAACCAATTCGAAATCAAAAAAGCTATTATTGAGGTGCAATAAAAAATGGGGGCACTAACTGCTAGGATAAATGAAGCAGAAGAGAGAATCAGCGATATAGAAGACCAAATGATGGCAAATAAAGAGCCTGAGAAAAAGAGAAAACCAACTACAGGATCACGGGGGCAGAATTCGAGAGATAAGCGATACAATAAGATGAAACAACGTTAGAATAATTGGGATCCCAGAAGAACAAGAAAGCGAGAGAGGGGCAGAAGGTATATTGGAGCAAATAATTGCAGAGAACCTCCCTAATATGGGGAAGGACAGAGGCAACAAAATCCAGGAGGCACAGGGAATCCCTCTCAAAATCAATAAAAATATGTCAACACCCCGACATCCAATAGTAAAATTTACGAGTCTCAGAGACAAAGAGAAAATCCTGAAAGCAGCTCAGAAGAAGAGATATGTAACCTACAATGGCAGAAACATTAGATTGGCAACAAACCCATTCACAGAGACCTGGCAGGCCAGAAAGGACTGGCATGAGATCTTCAGAGCACTAAATGAGAAAAATATGCAGCCAAGAATACTATATCCAGCCAGGCTGTCATTGAAAATAGAAGGAGAGATAAAAAGCTTCCAGGACAAACAAAAACTAAAGGAATTTGGAAACACGAAACCAGCCCTCCAAGAAATATGAAGGACAATGTCCCTAAATTCATACCTTTCAATAGTTACCCTGAATGTAAGTGGGCTAAATGCCCCAATCAAAAGACACAGGCTATCAGATTGGATTAAAAAACAAGATCCATCCATATGCTGTCTGCAAGAGACTCATTTTAGAACCAAAGGCACCCCCAGATTGAAAGTGAGGGGGTGGAAAACAATTTACCATGCTAATGGACACCAA
>NW_027403366.1:1345-2890 GCF_003265705.2 Callorhinus ursinus
GATTGGGGCATTTAGCCCAATCAAAAGACACAGGCTATCAGATTGGATTAAAAAACAAGATCCATCCATATGCTGTCTGCAAGAGACTCATTTTAGAACCAAAGGCACCCCCAGATTGAAAGTGAGGGGGTGGAAAACAATTTACCATGCTAATGGACACCAAAAGAAAGCTGGGGTGGCAATCCTTATATCAGACAAATTAGATTTTGAAACAAAGACTGTAATAAGTGATGAAGAAGGACACTATATCCTACTTAAAGTGTCTATCCAACAAGATGATCTAACAATTGTAAATATCTATGCCTCTAACAAGGGAGCATCCTATTATATAAGGCAATTAACAACAAAAGCAAAGAAAAACATTGACAACAATACAATAATAGTGGGGGACATTAACACCCCCCTCACTCAAATGGACAGATCATCTAAGCAAAAGATCAACAAGGAAATAAAGACTTTAAATGAAACACTGGACCAAATGGACTTCACAGACATATTCAGAAGATTCCATCCCATAGGAACAGAAAACACATTCTTCTCTAGTGCCCATGGAACATTCTCCAGAATTGATCACATCCTAGTTCACAAATCAGATATCAACTTGTACCAAAAGATTGGGATTATTCCCTGCATATTTTCAGACCACAATGCTTTGAAACTAGAACTCAACCACAAAAGGAAAGTTGGAAGGAACTCAAATACATGGAGGCTAAAGAGCATCCTACTAAATAATGAATGGATCAACCAGGAAATTAAAGAAGAATTAAAAAAATTCATGGAAACCAATGAAAATGAAAACACAACTGTTCAAAATCTTTGGGTTACAGCAAAGGCAGTCCTAAGAGGATAGTATATAGCAATACAAGCCATTCTCAAGAAACAAGAAAGGTCTCAAATACACAACCTAACCCTACACCCAGAGGAGCTAGGGAAAAAAACAGCAAATAAAGCCTAAACCCAGCAGGAGAAGAGAAATAATAAAAATCAGAGCAGAAATCAATGAAAGAGAAACCAAAAGAGCAGTAGAACAGATCAACGAAACTAGGAGCTGGTTCTTTGAAAGAATTAACAAGATTGATAATCCCCTGGGCAGAATTATCAAAAAGAAAAGAGAAATGACCCAAATCAACAACATGATGAATGAAAGTGGAGAGATCACAACCAACCACAAAGAAATACAAGCAATTATAAAAACATATTAAGAGCAACTCTATGCCAGCAAATTAGATAACCTGGAAGAAATGGGTGCATTCCTAGATATGTATCAACTACAAAAATTGAACCAGGGAGAAATAAAAAACCTGAACAGTTCTATAACCACTAAGGAATTTGAAGCAGTTATCAAAAATCTCCCAACAAACAAAAGCCCAGAGCCAGATGGTTTCCCAGGGAATTCTGCCAGATATATAAAGAAGAATTAATAACTATTCTTCTGAAACCGTTCCAAAAAATAGAAATGGAAGGAAAACTTCCAACTCATTTTAGGGGGCCACCATTACCTTGATCCCAAAAACAGACAAAGACCCCATCAAAAAGGAGAATTAC
>NW_027403367.1:0-2898 GCF_003265705.2 Callorhinus ursinus
AGTGACAGTTTTACTTCTTCCTCGCTGGTTTGGATGCCTTTTATTTCTTTTTGTTGTCTGATTGCTGTGGCTAGAACTTCCAGTACTAGGTTGACTAAAAGTGGTGACAGTGGACATCCTGCTTGTGTTCCTAACTGTAGAGAAATAGCTCTCATTTTTTTCCCCATTTTGGATGATATTAGCAGTGATGTTTTCATATATGGCCTTTATTATATTGAGGTATATTCCCTCTAAACCTACTTTGTTGAGGTTTTTTTTTTATCATGAATGGTGGTTGTACTTTGTCCAGTGCTTTTTCTGCATCTATTGAAATGATCATGTGTTTTTTCCTTTCTCTCATTGAGGTATCATGTTGGTTGACTTGGTAAAATCCTACCACCTTTGTATCCCAGGAATAAATCCCACTTGATCATGGTAAATGATTTTTTAATGTATTGAATTTGGGTTGCTGGTATTTTATTGGGAATTTTTGCATGTTCTGGGATATCAGCTTGTAGTTCTTTCTCTTAGCGGTGTCTTTATCTGGTTTTGGTATCAGGGTAATGCTGGCCACATAGAAGGAATTTGAAAGTTTTCCTTTTGTTTTTTGGAATAGTTGGAGATGAATAGGTATTAATTCTTTAAACGTTTGGTAGAATTCACTTGTGAGGGCATCTGGTCCTGGACTTTTGTTGGGAGTTTTTTTTTTTTTTTTTTTTTACTGGTTCATTTAATCGCTGGTAATCTGTTCAAATTTTCTATTTCTTCCTAAATCAGTTTTGGGAGATTATATATTTTTAGGAATTTATCCATTCCTTCTAGGTTACCCAATTTGTTGGCATATAATTTATCACAGTATTATGAAACTTTGGATTTCTGTGGTATTAGTTATTTCCCCTATATCATTTCTTTTTTTATTATGTTAATCACCATACATTACATCATTAGTTTTTGATGTAGTGTTCCATGATTCATTGTTTGTGCATAACACCCAGTGCTCCGTGCAGAACGTGCCCTCTTTAATACCCATCCCCAGGCTAACCCATCCCCCCAACCCCCTCCCCTCTAGAACCCTCAGTTTGTTTCTCAGAGTCCATGGTCTCTCATGGCCCTATATCATTTCTGATTTTGTTTTAGTCCTGTTTTTTTTTTTTTTTTCAGTCTGGCTAGATAGTTATCAATTTTGATATTTTCAAAGAACCAGCTCCTGCTTTCATGGATCTGTTCTATTTTTTAGTTAATATATCATTTATTTCTGCTCTAATCTTTATTATTCCCTTTTTCTGGCTCCTTTAGTTGTAAGGCTAAGTTGTTTGGGATTTTTCTCCTTGAAGTAGACCTGTACTGCTATATATACCTCTCTCTTGCGACCACTTCTGCTGCATCCCAGAGGTTTTGGACTACTGTGCTTTCATTTTCATTTTTTCCATGTATTTTTTTTATTTCTATTTTGATTTCTCTAGGTTGACCCATTCATTGTTTGGTAGCAGGTTGTTAAACTTTCATGTATTTGTGATCTTTCCAGTTTTTTTCTTGTGGTTGACTTCTAGTTTCATAGCCTTGTCAGAAAAGATACATGGTAGGACGTCAGTCTTTTGCATTTATTGAGGCCTGTTTGTGATGTAATATGTGATCTATTCTGGAGAATTTTCTGTGTGCACTTGAAAATGTGTGTTCTATCTTAGGATGGAATGTTCTGAATATATGTGTTAAATCCATCTGGTCCAGGGTGTCATTTAAAGCCATTGTTTCTTTGTTGATTTTGATCTGTCCATTGATATAAGCGGGGTGTTAAAGTCCCCTAATATCAGTTCCTTTAGGTTATCAACTGTTTTATATATTGGGTGCTTCCATGTTGGGTTCACAAATATTTACAATTGTTCTATCTTGTTGGATTGTCCCCTTCATTATATAGTGTCCTTATCTCTTGTTACAGGTTTTGTTTTTTATTTTTTAAAGATTTATTTAAGAGAGTGAGAGAATGAGCAGGGGAGAGTGGCAGAGGGAGAAGCAGAACTCCCCGCTGAGCAGGGAGTCCAATGCCGGGCTCAATCCCAGGGCCCTGAGATCATGGTCTGAGCCAAAGGCAGATGCTTAACCGACTGAGCCACCCAGGAGCCCCTACAGGCTTTGTTTTAACGTCATTTTTCCAATATAAGTATTGCTACTCTGGAGAGGGGGCAGAGCAAGAAGGCGGAGGAGTAGGAGACCCGGATTTCGTCTGGTCTCAGGAATTCAGCTGAAGAGGGATCAAACCATTCTGAACACCTACGAATTCAACAGGAGATCGAACAGGAGAGTAGCAACAACTCTCTGAACAGAGAAGCGACCACTCACTGGAAGGTAGGACGTGCGGAGAAGTGAATCCGAGGCGATATTCGGGAGGATAGACGGCGGGGGAGGGGCCTCCGTCGGCCGCTTCTGGCAAGTGCTAGAGCCGCGGAGCACAAAATCGGACCTTTTAGAAGCCGGCTCCGCGGAGGGACGTCGCTGCAGTGGCTAAGCGGGGGGTGGAATCCTCCCGGGACAGTGTGGTCTCAGGACCCTTGGGGTCACAGAGAGACTGGGGGTGCCTGAGTGCACCAGAGCTCCCAGATATCAGAGCGGGGAAGCGGGCTGCAGAGACAGAGCAGAGTCATGGGCTCTCAGCTCGGGGTGGCCATAAACTGTGATCCGCGGCCCAGTCGGGGCACGGCTCCCCCAGCAGGGACCCAACAAGCAGCAGATCCGGGGAG
Source organism: Callorhinus ursinus (assembly GCF_003265705.2). Classification (NCBI taxonomy): domain Eukaryota; kingdom Metazoa; phylum Chordata; class Mammalia; order Carnivora; family Otariidae; genus Callorhinus; species Callorhinus ursinus. Next base: position 2,715 of record NW_027403367.1, read on the forward strand.
ACTCCCCTTCCTTCCCGGGGAGGAGCGGTGCGGGAGCGCACCGCAGGGATCTGCTGGGTTTGGAGACTCCGCGCAGGGTCGGGTGCCAGAGATAGCAACGCTCGATCACAGGCCGGGTGAGCACGGAGTGCGGCCGGAGACTGGGGACACGGGAGTGACTGCTTTTCTCTGGGGGCACACTGAG
>NW_027403368.1:0-2898 GCF_003265705.2 Callorhinus ursinus
TGAGGTCTTTTATGGTTTCATATAAATTTTAGGAGTGGTTTTTCTATTTCTGTCAGTTTGATCACTTCTATTTTTATGTTCCCTATTTCATTTATTTTTGCTCTAATATTTATTATTTACTTTCCTTCTGCTAACTTTGGGTTTAGTTTGTTCTTCTTTTTCTAGTTCCTTAAGGTGTAGAATTAGATTATTTGGGATATTTATTGCTTCATAATGTAGGCATTTACTGCTATGAACTTTCCTCTTAGAACTGATTTTGCTGCATTCTGTAAGTTCTGTTGTGTTTCCATTTTGCCTCAAGAAAAAAATTTTATTTCCCCATTAATTTCCTATAATTTCCTGTTTGGTCCATTGGTTCTTCAGGAGAGTGTTGATTTCCATGTGTTTGTGAATTTTCATTTTCCTCTTGTGATTTATTGATTTCTGGTTTCATGCCATTGTGATTAGAAAGATACTTGGCATGATTTTAGTCTTCTTGAATTTGTTGTGACTTGTTTTGTGGCCTAGCATAATGTCCAACCAGAAAATGTTTGATGTGTGCTTGAGAAGAATGTGTATCCTGCTTTTGGATAGAATGTTCTGTATGTCTATGAGGTCCTTTTGGTCTATAGTGTTCAGGTATGCTGTTTCTTTATTCTCTGGATAATCTATCCATTGTTGAGAGTGGGGTACTAAAGTCCCCAACTATTGTCACATTACTGTTTATTTCTCCTTTAGTTCTGTTAGTTTTTGCTTTATATATTAGGTGCTTTGATGTTGGACACATAAATATTTACAGTTTTTATATCTTCTTGATGTATTGACTCCTTGATCATTATATAATGACCTTTTTTGTTTCTTTTTCCCATTTTTAAAGTCTATTTTTTTTTATATAATTATCACTCCTTGCTTTTTTTGTGGCTAACATTTACTTGAAATTTTTTTTATATCCCTTCGCTCTCTGTCAGTATACGTCTTTAAGACTAAGTCAGTCTCTTAAAGGCAGCATATTGTTGGATCTTGTTTTATTATCCATTCAGATATTCTGTGTCTTTTGATTGGAGAATTTCGCCCATTTTTTAAAATTTTTTATTGTTATGTTAATCACCATATATTACATCATTAGTTTTTGATGTAGTGTTCCATGATTCATTGTGCATAACACCCAGTGCTCCATGCAGAATGTGCCCTCTTTAATACCCATCACCAGGCTAACCCATCCCCCTACCCTCCTCCCCTCTAGAACCCTCAGTTTCTTTTTCAGAGTCCATCGTCTCTCATGGTTCGTCTCCCCCTCCGACTTACTCCCCTTCATTCTTCCCCTCCTGCTATCTTCTTCTTTTTCTTTTTTCTTAACATATGTTGCATTATTTGTTTCAGAAGTACAGATCTGTGATTCAACAGTCTTGCACAATTCACAGCACTCACCGTAGCACATACCCTCCCCAATGCCTATCACCCAGCCACCCCATCCCTCCCACCCCCCACCACTCCAGCACCCCTCAGTTTGTTTCCTGAGATTAAGAATTCCTCATATCAGTGAGGTCATATGATACATGTCTTTCTCTGATTGACTTATTTCACTCAGCATAACATCCTCCAGTTCCATCCACGTCCTTGCAAATGGCAAGATCTCATTCCTTTTGATGGCTGCATAATATTCCATTGTGTATATATACCACATCTTCTTTATCCATTCATCTGTCGATGGACATCTTGGCTCTTTCCACAGTTTGGCTATTGTGGACATTGCTGCTATAAACATTGGGGTGCACGTACCCCTTCGGATCCCTACATTTGTATCTTTGGGGTAAATACCAAGAAGTGCAATTGCTGGATCGAATGGTAGTTCTATTTTCAACTGTTTGAGGAACCTCCATACTGTTTTCCAGAGTGGCTGCACCAGCTTGCATTCCCACCAACAGTGTGGGAGGGTTCCCCTTTCTCCACATCCCCGCCAACATCTGTCGTTTCCTGACTTGTTAATTTTAGCCATTCTGACGGGTGTGAGGTGGTATCTCATTGAGGTTTTGATTTGGATGTCCCTGATGCCGAGCGATGCTGAGCACTTTTTCATGTGTCTGTTGGCCATTTGGATGTCTTCTTTGGAAAAATGTCTGTTCATGTCTTCTGCCCATTTCTTGATTGGATTATTTGTTCTTTGGGTGTTGAGTTTGATAATTTTTTACAGATTTTGGATACTAGTCCTTTATCTGATATGTCCTTTGCAAATATTTTCTCCCATTCTGTCGGTTGTCTTTTGGTTTTGTGGACTGTTTCTTTTGCTGTGCAAAAGCTTTTTATCTTGATGAAGTCCCAATAGTTCATTTTTGCCCTGGCTTCCCTTGCTTTTGGCGATGTTTCTAGGAAGAAGTTGCTGTGGCTGAGGTGGAAGAGGTTGCTGCCTGTGTTCTCCTTTAGGATTTTGATGGACTCCTGACTCCCGTTTAGGTCTTTCAACCATTTGGAGTCTATTTTTGTGTGTGGTATAAAGAAATGGTCCAGTTTCATTCTTCTGCATGTGGCTGTCCAATTTTCCCAACACCATTTGTTGAAGAGACTGTCTTTTTTCCATTGGACATTCTTTCCTGCTTTGTCAAATATGAGTTGACCATAGAGTTGAGGGTCCATTTCTGGGCTCTCGATTCTGTTCCATTGATCTATGTGTCTGTTTCTGTGCCAGTACCATACTGTCTTCATGATGACAGCTTTGAAATAGAGCCGGAAGTCCGGAATTGTGATGCTGCCAGCTTTGCTTTTCCTTTTCAATATTCCTCTGGCTATTCGGGATCTCTTCTGGTTCCGTACAAATTTTAGGATTATTTGTTCCATTTCTCTGAGAAAAGTGGATGGTATTTTGATGGGGATTGCACTGAATGTGTAGATTGCTCTAGGTAGCATTGACATCTTCACAATGTT
>NW_027403369.1:0-2898 GCF_003265705.2 Callorhinus ursinus
AGTGCCTGCCCCTCCCCCACTGCCCAGGCAGCCACTGCCTGCAGCCAGCCTGACCAGGGCTCCAGCAGCTCCGATGAGGAGGGGTCGAGCCCCTGCGAGGAGCCCGAAGAACCCCAGCCCGGGCTCCAAAACCTACTCCAGGGGAAGCTGGCCGATCTGGTGGAGTTCCTGCTCCTCAAGTATCACACCAAGGAGCCGACCAGCCAGGCAGAGATGCTGGAGATCGTCGGCAAGGATGCCCAGGATGCCTTCCCTGTGATCTTGGGCCAGGCCTCTGAGTGCATGCAGCTGGTCTTTGGTATGGATGTGAAGGAAGTGGACCCCAGCGACCACTCCTACGTCCTGGTCCCCGTCCTGGGCCTCACCTACGATGGGATGCTGAGCGGTGAGGAGGGAGTACCCAAGACCGGCCTCCTGGTGGTGCTCTTGGGGGTGATCCTCCTGCATGGCGACCATGCCCCCGAGGAGGAGGTGTGGGAAACGCTGGGGGTCATGGGGGTGTATGCCGGCCAGGAGCACGTCATCTACGGGGAGCCCAGGGAGCTCCTCACCAAGGTCTGGGTGCAGGAAGGGTACGTGGAGTACCGGCAGGTGCCCGGCAGCGACCCTGCCCGCTACGAGTTCCTGTGGGGTCCCAGGGCCCACGCCGAAACCAGCAAGTTGCAAATGCTGGAGTATTTGCTCCGGGTCAGGTGCGGGCAGCCGGCTTCCTCCCTGGCCCTGTCTGAAGAGGCTGTGAGAGATGAGGAAGAGGGGGCCTGAGCCCCGGGGTCCACCAGGCCCTTTCCAGGCTTTGCTGGGTTCGGCAGCCTCTCCCGCGGGGTGCTGGGCATGAAGTGAGGCCGCTTGCTGGTTCTTCCCTGTGTGTGTGTTTGTGTGTGCGCGTCAAGTCAGAGCCCTGGGCGTTTTAAGGAGTGCAGGGCCAGGGAGGGTTGGGAGAAGAAACCAGGGCAAGGAGCCTCCTGGGGGTGGGGGGGGTTGTTTCCTGGGATGACTCCCACATCCAGAGCTTGGTGTCCTTGCGGAAGCTCTCCTGTGGGGTTCCTTGCCATAGAAGGTTTCAGCCGCTTCAGGGCCTGACTGTGTGAGTAGCATCCACTCCGCAGCATTTGTTCTGACCCAGTTCAAGAGTTAAGAGTTTTATCATATACCCGGGGCGCCTGGGTCCTCTGTTGTTTAAGCATCTGCCATCGGCTCAGGTCATGATCTCAGGATCCTGGGATCGCACCCCCCATGGGGCTCCCCGCTCAGTGGAGACCCTGCTTCTCTCTCTCCCTCTGTGTGTGCTTTTCTTTCTCAAATAAATAAATAAGTACTTTTAAGAAAAAAAGGAGTTTTTTTCATGTCCTGGACACCATCCTGGACTCCTCGCCTACTTGGGTGGGCTCTGGACCGAAATCACAGGGCTTTGGCCTAGGGATGGGTTTGGAAAGGCGCAAGAATGGAAGAAGCAAGGGACGGGGGTCAGAAGCTGGAGAGATAGAAGTTTGTTGATGCTTGCTTCAGATGCCTTCCTGACCATCGTTGTGCAAAGGCCAAAGGCAAGCCCGCGCACACACCCGCTCCTGCGTTGGCCTGGTTCTTCCAGAGTGGAGGGGAAGCGTCCTCCCAGCAGAGAGGGAGCCCTGCTCACTGGCTCCTTGATTCCCACACGTGGGCTGAGCTCTGCTCTCTGGAAGGCCCTGTGCGTGAGCAGTGAGGACACTAGCAGAAGCAGGACACGTCCCAGCCACAGGGGACTGAGTCTAGGGGTCGCAGTCCCGGCAGGAAGGTGGGGAGGGGTGCCCTGAGTCCTGCAGAAGAAATGGAGGCAGGGTGAGCGGGGGCGGCTCCCGGGGTGAGCACTGCAGTGGAAATGGCCCCGGCCCGGCCCGTGGAGGCGGGGAGGCTGGGGTGACCAGAGGATCCCAGTGATTGCTTCTGTGCAACTGGTCACCGGGAAGCTGGGTGGCGACACTGCCAGACTCCGGTCTCTGCCTCCATGTCAGGGAAGGCGGGGGGGCAGGTTGGAGCCTATGTGTGGGGTGCACAGGCACGGGCTCATTGGGGTGCCGGGGGCGGGGCCCCTACCCTCCCGGGCGGGGTCCAACTGAGGAATCCAGGGAGGACCGAGGGACTCCCCGCCTGTCTGCTCCCCTCCCCTGCCCCCACGTAGCCCACCCCGGAACCCATCTCCGCCCGATGTGCTGTCACCCTAAGGGACCCCTTCCTGTGGGGTCCGGATGTGACGAGCGCCGACCTCCGCCTCGGAGGCCTGAGAGACGCCAGGACCTCCGTGAGTGGGAGGACGGATCTCGGTCGGGAGACGCCAGGCGTGCAGGTAGACGCGCCCGTGAGGGAGCACAGAGTGCGGGGTCCCCCAGGAGCCAGGTCGCCATGCCGGCAGCCCCGAGCGACCCCGGCAAGGGACAGCGTCGTCCCGCTGAGCCCCTCCCGCCGCGGCCCGGGGCACTGGACAGGGGTCCCCAGAGGGACGGGCCCGGGCCCTCCCTGGAGCGGGTTGCGGGGGCAGAGGGAGGACTGTGGGGGCCACTCTTGCCCGCTCAGGTCCAGCCACTCGGGCCCTGCCGCGGCCCGGCCCTAGGGGCCCCCCCGGGGAGGGTGGCCACAGGTGGCGTGCGTCCGGTGAGATGCGCGTCGGGGGTCTGAGGGAGCTGAGGACCTGGGTCAGAGGGGCAGGATGCCAGGTCGGGACGGGGCAGGGGCACAGGCAGCCCCAGGGAGTCCGAGTGGTGCCGGGGTGGGGATCGATCGGGGGCAGGACCGAGGGACTCAGGAGCCCAGGACAGAGGGGACCTCACCGAGGTCGGGCCCCAGGGTGAGTCCGGGAAGGCGGCAGGGCGGGATGGGGCCAGGCGGCCAGTGCGGCGGACTGCTGCATCCGGGTCTCCCGAGAGT
>NW_027403370.1:0-1814 GCF_003265705.2 Callorhinus ursinus
TTTCCAGGAACTCAGGCAAGAGATGGCCTCTAGTGTGGACCAGACAGGTGGCCTTGGAAGCAGTGGTCAGTCCTATTCTGGATACGTTTAAGATGGAGCTCACTGGATTTGCTGATGGGTTAGATACTGGGAATGGGACAAAGGAGGAATTGGGGTAACTCCCATCTGTGGCTGGTTCTCCTGAGCGAGGGGAAGGAGGAGGTTTCTGGGGGTAGGAGGTCGTCTGTGTTCCACATGCTAAGGAAGGTGCCTTTCACGGTGGATCTGCTGATGTGCGTGTCCAGGAGAACATTTAACAGCTACTACCTCGGCAACTTTCAAGTACAATATCCCCCACTTTTTAAAAGTTCACGGTACACATGGCTTTTTTTTTTTAAAGATCTGTGTCATTACCCGGCTTCAGTAACAGAAGGAATCCTGAAGAGGATTTCGCTCTTATGAAAAAAGTCGAAAAGTGAGCATCGCGTTCATCATCTCTTTTGCGGGGAGCCACTGCAGAGGTGGCGCACACCTCAACCAGGTCTTTCCTGGGAACCGCTCTCCACGTCCAGCCCCCAGCACTTTGAATTTGGTCTGTGAGCATCTGGTGTGCTTCATCTGTATTTATTTTCGGCATCCATTAGGAAATTGTGTCCTGAGGCCTAGGAAAAGCCAAAGAGAAGTCGTTTTTGGAGTCTGAGCACGCTATTATTTCTGTATAAATGAATGGCAATTCCTCCTTTGGTCTAAACCATTCCTGCTGTGATTGGTTTCCTTCCTAGGAAGGAAGGAAACTGTACTTTCAAATAGCGGGGGAACCTGTACCCCATCCGCAAGGTTAGCTTTAGTCTCCATGCTGCACAGAACGTTCCATGACTTATGCATTTTATCATTCAAACATTGTTCCTTTTTTTTAAAAGATTTTATTTAATTATTTGAGAGAGAGAGAGAATGAGAGATAGAGAGCATGAGAGGGACGAGGGTCAGAGGAAGAAGCAGACTCCCTGCTGAGCAGGGAGCCCGATGTGCGACTCGATCCCGGGACTCCAGGATCATGACCTGAGCCGAAGGCAGTCGCTGAACCACATGAGCCACCCAGGCGCCCAAACATTGTTCCTTTGACCACCTTCCCCCATTCCCCCCCATTCGTGAATCTGGCAACCAGCAATCTATTCTCAGTATCTGTGCGTTCAGTATTTTTTTTTCCATGTGGAACGTCCATGAACATGTGGTATTTGTCTTTCTGTGTCTGCGTTACTTAGCATAATGCTCCCAAGGTGTCTGTCTCTATGTCTGGCTACTGTGAAGAATGCTGCAGTGAACATGGGAGTGCATCTATCTTTTTGAGGTAGTGTATTTGTGTTCTCCAAATAAATCAACCCAGAGCAATCACTGGGTCATGTGGTAGTTGTATTCATTTTTCCAGGAACCTCCATACTCTTTGTCACAGGTGCTGCACCAATGTACATTCCCACCAAGAGTGCACAGGGTCCCCTTGTCTACACACCCTTGACCACACCTGGTGTCTGTCTCTGGGACAAATGCCATCCCAACAGTTGTGAGGAGATAGCGGATTATGGGTTTGACTTATGTTTCCCTGACGACGATTAGTGATGTTGAACAACTTTTTCTGTATCTGTTGGCCACCTGGGTGTCATCTTTGGAAAGTATCTATTCACATAATCTCCCCATTCTTTATACAGGTTTTTTTTGTTTTGATTTGTATGAGTGTTTTGCATGTTTTGGATATTAGCCTCTTCTCATACATATGATTTGCTGATAATTTTTCTCATTGGGTAGGTCGCCTTTTAAGTTTTGATGGTTTCTTTTGCCAT
>NW_027403370.1:1914-2897 GCF_003265705.2 Callorhinus ursinus
TCTGGGACAAATGCCATCCCAACAGTTGTGAGGAGATAGCGGATTATGGGTTTGACTTATGTTTCCCTGACGACGATTAGTGATGTTGAACAACTTTTTCTGTATCTGTTGGCCACCTGGGTGTCATCTTTGGAAAGTATCTATTCACATAATCTCCCCATTCTTTATACAGGTTTTTTTTTGTTTTGATTTGTATGAGTGTTTTGCATGTTTTGGATATTAGCCTCTTCTCATACATATGATTTGCTGATAATTTTTCTCATTGGGTAGGTCGCCTTTTAAGTTTTGATGGTTTCTTTTGCCATGTAGAAATTTCAGTTTGATGTCATTCCACTTGTTTATTTTTGCATTTGTTGCCTTTGCCTTTGGTGTCCGATCTCAAAGACTCTTTGCCCAAACCAATTGTCGAGAAACTCACTACCTGTGTTTTGTTCTCGGAGATTTATGGATTCAGTTCTTATATTCAAGTCATTCATCCATTTAAAATTTTTGTGTGTGCTGTAAGAAAGTGATCCAGTTCCATTCTTCTGCATGTAGTGTCCAGTTTTCCAGGACCGTTCACTGAAGAGACAGTCCTTTCCCCGTTGTATATTTTCTGCTCCTGTGTCATAAGTTAAGGCCATATATGTGTGGGTTATTTTCTCAGGTTTCTTCTTCTTCTTCTCCTTCTCCTACTTCATTTTTTTGTTTTACAGTTTATTTTGGGAAAGTATTTCTCCTGTCGGAATATACGCAGTGTGGACTTTATTGATTACATGCCATACTATTTGTTAGGACATTTCTCTGATGTATTTTTGTAAATGACTTGCTGGATCTATAGCTTTCAACAGGTTTAACATTTGGGGAGAACTACTCAAAATGTTATATTCTTCCAGCAGATAAGTGATTGTGTCTGATTGTCTTTTGTGATGCTATCAGTTGTGATAATTGATATCTGTTTCTTTTCCATGATAGGTTTATTAAAGTGATTTTAATATTTCAAA
>NW_027403371.1:0-2897 GCF_003265705.2 Callorhinus ursinus
CCCCACATTGAAGGTGAGGGGGTGGAAAACCATTTACCATGCTAATGGACACCAAAAGAAAGCTGGGACTACTGGGTATTTACCCCAAAGATACAAATGTAGGGACCCGAAGGGGTACATGCACCCCAATGTTTATAGCATCAATGTCCACAATAACCAAACTGTGGAAAGAGCTAAGATGTCCATCGACAGATGAATGGATAAAGAAGATGTGGTATATATACACAATGGAATATTATGTAGCCATCAAAAGGAATGAGATCTTGCCATTTGCAATGACGTGGATGGAACTGGAGGGTGTTATGCTTAGTGAAATAAGTCAATCAGAGAAAGACATGTATCATATGACCTCACTGATATGAGGAATTCTTAATCTCAGGAACAAACTGAGTGTTACTGGAGTGGTTGGGGGTTGGAGGGATGGGGTGGCTGGGTGATAGACATTGGGGAGGGTATGTGCTATGGTGAGTGCTGTAAATTGTGCACGACTGTTGAATCACAGATCTGTACTTCTGAAACAAATAACACAACATATTTTAAGAAAAAAGAAAAAGAAGAAGATAGCAGGAGAGGAAGAATGAAGGGGAGTAAGTCAGAGGGGGAGACGAACCATGAGAGATGATGGACTCTGAAAAACAAACTGAGGGTTCTAGAGGGGAGGAGGGTAGGGGGATGGGTTAGCCTGGTGATGGGCATTGAGGAGGGCACGTTCTGCATGGAGCACTGGGTGTTATGAACAAACAATGAATCATGGAACACTGCATCAAAAACTAATGATGTAATATATGGTGATTAACATAGCAATAAAAAAATTAAAAAAATATGAAAGGAAAAGAAAGCTGGGGTGGCAATCCTTATATCAGACAAACTAGATTTTAAAACAAAGACTGTAATAAGAGATGAAGAAGGACACTATATCCTACTTAAAGGGTCTATTCAACAAGAAGATCTAACAATTGTAAATATCTATGCCCCGAACATGGGAGCAGCCAATTTTATAAGGAAATTAATAACAAAAGCAAAGAAACACATTGACAACATTACAATAATAGTGGGGGACTTGAACCACCCCCCCGACTGAAATGGACAGATCATCTAAGCAAAAGAACAACAAGGAAATAAAGACTTTAAATGAAACACTGGACCTAATGGACTTCACAGACATATTCAGAACATTCCATCCCAAAGCAACGGAATACACATTCTTCTCTAGTGCCCATGGAACATTCTCCAGAATTGACCACATCCTAGGTCACAAATCAGGTCTCAACCGGTACCAAAAGATTGGGATTATTCCCTGCATATTTTCAGACCACAATGCTTTGAAACTAGAACTCAATCACAGGAAGAAAGTCGGAAAGAACTCAAATACATGGAGGTTAAAGAGCATCCTACTAAAGAATGAATGGGTCAACCAGAAAATTAAAGAAGAATTCCAAAAATTCATGGAAACCAATGAAAATGAAAACACAACTGTTCAAAATCTTTGGGATACAGCAAAGGCAGTCCTAAGAGAAAAGTATATAGCAATACAAGCCTTTCTGAAGAAAGAAGAAAGGTCTCAAATACACAACCTAACCCTACAGCTAAAGGAGCTGGAGAAAGAATAGCAAATAAAGCCTAAACCCAGCAGGAGAAGAGAAATAATAAAGATCAGAGCAGAAATCAATGAAATAGAAACCAAAAGAACAGTAGAACAGATCAACGAAACTAGGAGCTGGTTCTTCGAAAGATTTCACAAGATTGATAAACGCCTGGCCAGACTTATCCAAAAGAAAAGACAAATGACCCAAATCAACAAAATCATGCCTGAAAGAGGAGAGATCACACCCAACACCAAAGAAATACAAACAATTATAAGAACATCTTATGAGCAACTCTATGCCAGCAAATTAGATAACCTGGAAGAAATGGAAGCATTCCTAGGGATGTATTAACTACCAAAATTGAACGAGGAAGAAATAGAAAACCTGAAGAGACCTATAACCACTAAGGAAATTGAAGCAGTCATCAAAAATCTCCCAACCTACAAAAGCCCGGGACCAGCTGGCTTCCCAGGGGAATTGTACCAAACATTTAAAGAAGAATTAATACCTATTCTCCTGAAACTGTTCCAAAAAATAGAAATGGAAGGAAAACTTACAAACTTGTTTTATGAGGCCACCATTACCTTGATCCCCAAACCAGACAAAGACTCCATCAAAAAGGAGAATTACAGACCAATATCTTTGATGAACATGGATGCAAAAATTCTCACCAAATACTAGCCAATAGGATCCAACAGTACATTAAAAGGATTATTCACCATGACCAAGTGGGATTTATCCCCAGGCTGCAAGGTTGGTTCAACATCTGCAAATCAATCAACGTGATACAATACATTAACAAAAGAAAGAATAAGAGTCATATGATCCTCTCAATAGATGCAGAAAAAGCATTTGACAAAGTACAGCATCCTTTCTTGATCAAAACTCTTCAGAGTTTAGGGATAGAGGCTACATACCTCAATATCATAAAGCCATCTATGAAAAACCTACAGCGAATATCATTCTCAATGGGGTAAAGCTGAGAGCTTTTCCCCTAAGGTCAGGAAAGTGGCAGGGATGTCCACTATCACCACTTCTATTCAACATAGTATTAGAAGTCCTAGCCACAGCAATCAGACAACAAAAAGAAATCAAAGCATCCAAATTGGCAAAGAGAAAGTCAAACTCTCACTCTTTGCAGATGATATGATACTGTATGTGGAAAATCCAAAAGACTCCACCCCAAAACTGCTAGAACTCATACAGGAATTCAGTAAAGTAGCAGGATATAAAATCAGTGCACAGAAATCAGTGGCATTCCTAGACACCAACAACAAGACATAAGAAAGACAAATCAAGGAGTTGATCCCA
>NW_027403372.1:0-2896 GCF_003265705.2 Callorhinus ursinus
AGTGCCTGCCCCTCCCCCACTGCCCAGGCAGCCACTGCCTGCAGCCAGCCTGACCAGGGCTCCAGCAGCTCCGATGAGGAGGGGACGAGCCCCTGCGAGGAGCCCGAAGAACCCCAGCCGGGGCTCCAAAACCTACTCCAGGGGAAGCTGGCCGACCTGGTGGAGTTCCTGCTCCTCAAGTATCACACCAAGGAGCCGACCAGCCAGGCAGAGATGCTGGAGATCGTCGGCAAGGATGCCCAGGATGCCTTCCCTGTGATCTTGGGCCAGGCCTCTGAGTGCATGCAGCTGGTCTTTGGTATGGATGTGAAGGAAGTGGACCCCAGCGACCACTCCTACGTCCTGGTCCCCGTCCTGGGCCTCACCTACGATGGGATGCTGAGCGGTGAGGAGGGAGTGCCCAAGACCGGCCTCCTGGTGGTGCTCCTGGGGGTGATCCTCCTGCATGGCGACCATGCCCCCGAGGAGGAGGTGTGGGAAACGCTGGGGGTCATGGGGGTGTATGCCGGCCAGGAGCACGTCATCTACGGGGAGCCCAGGGAGCTCCTCACCAAGGTCTGGGTGCAGGAAGGGTACGTGGAGTACCGGCAGGTGCCCGGCAGCGACCCTGCCCGCTACGAGTTCCTGTGGGGTCCCAGGGCCCACGCCGAAACCAGCAAGTTGCAAATGCTGGAGTATTTGCTCCGGGTCAGGTGCGGGCAGCCGGCTTCCTCCCTGGCCCTGTCTGAAGAGGCTGTGAGAGATGAGGAAGAGGGGGCCTGAGCCCCGGGGTCCACCAGGCCCTTTCCAGGCTTTGCTGGGTTCGGCAGCCTCTCCCGCGGGGTGCTGGGCATGAAGTGAGGCCGCTTGCTGGTTCTTCCCTGTGTGTGTGTTTGTGTGTGCGCGTCAAGTCAGAGCCCTGGGCGTTTTAAGGAGTGCAGGGCCAGGGAGGGTTGGGAGAAGAAACCAGGGCAAGGAGCCTCCTGGGGGTGGGGGGGGTTGTTTCCTGGGATGACTCCCACATCCAGAGCTTGGTGTCCTTGCGGAAGCTCTCCTGTGGGGTTCCTTGCCATAGAAGGTTTCAGCCGCTTCAGGGCCTGACTGTGTGAGTAGCATCCACTCCGCAGCATTTGTTCTGACCCAGTTCAAGAGTTAAGAGTTTTATCATATACCCGGGGCGCCTGGGTCCTCTGTTGTTTAAGCATCTGCCATCGGCTCAGGTCATGATCTCAGGATCCTGGGATCGCACCCCCCATGGGGCTCCACGCTCAGTGGAGACCCTGCTTCTCTCTCTCCCTCTGTGTGTGCTTTTCTTTCTCAAATAAATAAATAAGTACTTTTAAGAAAAAAAGGAGTTTTTTTCATGTCCTGGACACCATCCTGGACTCCTCGCCTACTTGGGTGGGCTCTGGACCGAAATCACAGGGCTTTGGCCTAGGGATGGGTTTGGAAAGGCGCAAGAATGGAAGAAGCAAGGGACGGGGGTCAGAAGCTGGAGAGATAGAAGTTTGTTGATGCTTGCTTCAGATGCCTTCCTGACCATCGTTGTGCAAAGGCCAAAGGCAAGCCCGCGCACACACCCGCTCCTGCGTTGGCCTGGTTCTTCCAGAGTGGAGGGGAAGCGTCCTCCCAGCAGAGAGGGAGCCCTGCTCACTGGCTCCTTGATTCCCACACGTGGGCTGAGCTCTGCTCTCTGGAAGGCCCTGTGCGTGAGCAGTGAGGACACTAGCAGAAGCAGGACACGTCCCAGCCACAGGGGACTGAGTCTAGGGGTCGCAGTCCTGGCAGGAAGGTGGGGAGGGGTGCCCTGAGTCCTGCAGAAGAAATGGAGGCAGGGTGAGCGGGGGCGGCTCCCGGGGTGAGCACTGCAGTGGAAATGGCCCCGGCCCGGCCCGTGGAGGCGGGGAGGCTGGGGTGACCAGAGGATCCCAGTGATTGCTTCTGTGCAACTGGTCACCGGGAAGCTGGGTGGCGACACTGCCAGACTCCGGTCTCTGCCTCCATGTCAGGGAAGGCGGGGGGCAGGTTGGAGCCTATGTGTGGGGTGCACAGGCACGGGCTCATTGGGGTGCCGGGGGCGGGGCCCCTACCCTCCCGGGCGGGGTCCAACTGAGGAATCCAGGGAGGACCGAGGGACTCCCCCCCGTCTGCTCCCCTCCCCTGCCCCCACGTAGCCCACCCCGGAACCCATCTCCGCCCGATGTGCTGTCACCCTAAGGGACCCCTTCCTGTGGGGTCCGGATGTGACGAGCGCCGACCTCCGCCTCGGAGGCCTGAGAGACGCCAGGACCTCCGTGAGTGGGAGGACGGATCTCGGTCGGGAGACGCCAGGCGTGCAGGTAGACGCGCCCGTGAGGGAGCACAGAGTGCGGGGTCCCCCAGGAGCCAGGTCGCCATGCCGGCAGCCCCGAGCGACCCCGGCAAGGGACAGCGTCGTCCCGCTGAGCCCCTCCCGCCGCGGCCCGGGGCACTGGACAGGGGTCCCCAGAGGGACGGGCCCGGGCCCTCCCTGGAGCGGGTTGCGGGGGCAGAGGGAGGACTGTGGGGGCCACTCTTGCCCGCTCAGGTCCAGCCACTCGGGCCCTGCCGCGGCCCGGCCCTAGGGGCCCCCCCGGGGAGGGTGGCCACAGGTGGCGTGCGTCCGGTGAGATGCGCGTCGGGGGTCTGAGGGAGCTGAGGACCTGGGTCAGAGGGGCAGGATGCCAGGTCGGGACGGGGCAGGGGCACAGGCAGCCCCAGGGAGTCCGAGTGGTGCCGGGGTGGGGATCGATCGGGGGCAGGACCGAGGGACTCAGGAGCCCAGGACAGAGGGGACCTCACCGAGGTCGGGCCCCAGGGTGAGTCCGGGAAGGCGGCAGGGCGGGATGGGGCCAGGCGGCCAGTGCGGCGGACTGCTGCATCCGGGTCTCCCGAGAGT
>NW_027403373.1:0-2895 GCF_003265705.2 Callorhinus ursinus
TCTTTACCAAGAATATAGTTTCTGCAGAAAACTCCATTAGGCTAATTTCTGTTTCTTGATGAGTTTTCTACACATTAAAGATGAACTACCTCCATTTTTTCCACTTCCATTTAAAATGTACTAAAATTATACTCATTGGGATCAGTTTTTTCCTTGTAAATATAAGATTTCTTATACTGGGGGCGCCTGAGTGGCTCAGTCGGTTAAACGTCTGCCTTTGGCTCAGGTCATGATCTTAGGGTCCAGGGATCAAGTCCCACATCGGGCTTCCTGCTCAGTGGGGAGCCTGCTTCTCCCTCTGCCTCTGCGTCTTCTCTCAGCTCATGCTCTCTCTCATGCTATCTCTCTCTCTCAAATAAATAAATAAATAAATCTTAAAACAAGATTTCTCATATGAATCATATTCGCAATTAGACCTTGTGCCTACACACATCTTAGGTCTGTTATTCCCGAATGCTCAGGAGTCAGGCTTTTACCACGTGCACAGGTTTAGCCACCATCAAATCATCTTCTTACTCTTCCTAGCAATAAAAGTCATTATGAATTCTGCTTTTTAGAAAAATACTTATCATTTGCCTAAACCATCCCACAGAGAAACAGTGAACATATCCCTCAGTTGCCTAGATGCCCATTGGTGCTGGCTCATTGTACAGCCTGTCCAGTTTTCCCCTGTTCCTCTTGTCTCTGTGTGTAGCAGTATGTGCTCCGGGACCTGTAAGCCATTTTCAGGGTTAGAGTATCCACAGGGATATGAAGGCAGATCAGAGAGTCTCACTTCACTTGTCAACAACTTCATTCATAATTAAAAAAAAAAATGACAATTGGAACATCTATTCGTTTTGCAAAAATCAGTGAATTTGATATAAACCAGTATTGGCTTCCATGTGGGGAAATGAGTACATTGAGGGAAAGCTAAAGCAGGGGGCTAGATAACCCCTCCCAGGAAGGAAATGTGGCACTATATCTCGTAAGTACCCCTACCGCACAACGTAATTTTGAGAAGGTGAGTCCCTGTGTGCTAATACGAAAATAACTCTAATTTGCTAAATGAAACAGGAAGTCAGAGTAGTATGAACAGTGACTAAATAAGAAGAGTGTTATCCGTAAATCTATTCGTGGGCATGGAAAGTTTCGGAAGATACACAAGAAACCACCAATCGGATTCTGCAGACTCTACGCAATCCATGGCCTCCCATCAGTGCTCCCTGAGCATAAGCCCTGTCTCCCCAGGAAGGAGACCCAAGTGTCAGCTACAGATGACAGGCCCAATGAGGAGAGAAGGGAAAAAGTAAGGACAAGGATTTGAGCATGTGAAAGGAGAGAGTGCCAGGAGAATCCGTTCTGGATCCTGGGAAGATCTGAGGAGGAGGGATGATCTGTAAGTGGAAAGAAACCACTGGTACTATAGCTCCTCCAAATTTGTCCCAAATCCTCCACACCCACCCCTACTCCCTAGCCTGAGCACATCTTGCCACATCATTCCCACCTGCAAGCTCAGGGTTCAGGACTGCCCAGGAAGGGTGAGGGCAGGTCCTGAGTTGCTGCCATGGCTGTTTCTGCTCTTTGGACCATGTGGCCTATGGCTTGGGGTTTGTCTCACTCTGTGACTGACATTGAGTTTTGTTCAGCGTTTAGAGGGTACCTGGTGTCTGACACCAGGGTACAGAGCTTATATACCCAGGAGGGAGATTAAGAAACTGACTTTAGAAGAGACAGACCAAAGCCAACGAAAGGAATCATGCACATGCCAACTCTAATCTTAGTAATGTTGGCTCTCAGTGAAGGCAGATAAAATTTGTTTTTTTTATTTTATCAAATGTTAATACACTACAGAGCCATGGGCCACCCAGATCAATTTGCAAGTCCTCTTCGGTAGCGTAGGCATTCCAGGGCTCATAAGTGCACAGACGATAGACACCCGAGTGCCCCTGCGTAAGTATAAGGTTACCCAGCATCTCATCACCAGCTGGCTCTAGAGCCCACATCTATAAGCATATATGGCGTGTCACGCTCTGCTCTGAAAGCTTCACATCTGTCCTAATGTCATTGTCACACAACCCTCTGGCCATATTCCCAAGGCCACATAGCTGATGAGGGGCAAAGCAGGGGGTTTGTTTGAACCCAGACAGACTGACGAATCCTGAAAATACTCATCCCTGCTTCATCAGTCCCTGTTGCAGCCCCAGCAGGAAAAGACAGGGTCCTTGGTCTTCCTCACCCAAAGTTCCTCCCTCATGCTCCTGTACCCTATGCCATCTGTCTTTGCAACCAAAACATAGGACCATCTTGCCCTTGAAACATGTGCACACAGTGAACAGGTGAACAGGTATGAGACTGTTGCTTGTTGCAGCAACTGCCCAGCCAGGAGCCCGGGGCTTTCTTTCTGGAGCCTGCCATCTTTAATTCTCAAGTGGCTAATCCAGCATTTAGGCTTGATCTGGGCCCTGACCAGAGTGGGCAGTTGACCTGAGGCCAACGAGATCTCTTTCTCAGGAATTCACAGATGGACATAAACAATTGTGGTTGAGGGCAGACTCCTGCCTGGGGTTGGCCATGTGGACTGAGCATCAGAGGGCCACGCTACAAAACTTCAGACCGGGGTCATTCTTCCAATGGCCTCAGACCCACACCCCTCCTTCTGAGTCAGCTTACCTCACAGAAGTGCTCCAGGGCCCACCTGCACTGATTTAATAAGCAGAGACTCTGAGTGTGAGATCCAGACCACACCTGGCCTGTCACCACAGATCACCTTGTTCCAACTTCAAAAATCAAGATTTAGGAAACCACAATGACCCCTGACACACAAGCAATCCCACCCTGTTGGAGGGGGACAGAGGGAAGACAGATTTGCTGGGGGAGGGTTTGGATTGAGTCGGGGAGGGCAGGTAGGAAGAA
>NW_027403374.1:0-606 GCF_003265705.2 Callorhinus ursinus
GGGAGTTGGGTGTTTAATGCATACAGAGTCTCCCTCAGGGAGAATGAACATGTTCTGGAGAATGAGGTACAACCGTGGGAACTCAGCTAAGGCCAGAGCACTGTGTAGAGGGAAAACACAAGCGGGAGAGTGGGAGAGGGAAGAAGCAGTCTTCCCACCGAGCTTGGAGCCTGACGCGGGGCTCAATCTCAGGACCCTGGGATCATGACCTGAGCTGAAGGCAGACGCTCAGAGACTGAGCCACCCAGCCGTGCCATGTTAGTCTTGTTTTATTTTGAGTTACACTTGAGCCTTGAGCAACTCGGGCCTGAACTCTGTGGGTCCACTGATAGGTGGATTTTTTTCCCTGGTGAATACAGTATGGTACTATGAATGCATTTTCTCTTCCTTGTGATTTTCTTAATAACCTTTCCTTTTCTCTAGTTTACTTTATTGTAAGAACTTAGTATGTAATATATGCAACATACAAAATATGTGCTAATCGACTGTTTATGATGTTGGTAGGGCTTCTGGTCCACAGTAGGCTATCAGTAGCTATGTTTTTTTGGGGGGGTCAAAAGTTATATGGAGATCTGTGGCTTCATGTGGGGTCAGCATCACTGACCC
>NW_027403374.1:706-1025 GCF_003265705.2 Callorhinus ursinus
TTTCTGAGATACTCCAGCCTGAGAGCAGCTGATGTACCAGTGGGTCGTTACCTGACTGCATGTGGGAACCACCTGGGGAGAAGCACAAATGGGAGGACAGGCAGGTGCCCAGCATTTTCAAGCTCCTCTACTGACCACAGCATGTGGCCAGGGTGGCCGTGTCCACTCTGGGTGCCCTATATTGGCCCAGCCTTGCAGGTTTCCAGGCTGATCACCTTGCAGAACTGCAGGATATGAGAATTAGCCTTCCCACCTACCCACTCTCCTCCCCTGCTGAAATTGGAGCTCTCCATCTTAACACTTGGACCTTGTTATATCA
>NW_027403374.1:1125-2895 GCF_003265705.2 Callorhinus ursinus
CTTCCCACCCTAGGTCAGGCTCCCCCTTCTCGCCATAGGTTAACACCCCCTCCCCAGGAACGGTAGAGGTCTGCCCTTGCTGTGCCAGGGTCTCATTGATGCCTCTCCCCTTGCCTGCCTTCCACTGTGTTTCCACCCTGACTGAGTGCAGTGCAGCCTACTTTTCCCCCTCCGTTGCCTGTGAGGCCACTGTCCACCCTTCCAGAGATCCCTGGTACTCTCCACGCCGGCCCCTTCCAACCACCCAACCTGGTATTGTGGCCATAGTCGGCTCCAGAAACCCAGCAGCATTAAGTCATGCCTTGCTAAGACCTGCACTGGCCCCGACTCACTGTCGGCCCATAGGATCAGGCCCCGGCCAGCCTCTACAGCCCCCTCTCGCTTACTCCCTCACTCACCTTAGATCCTCCCACCTGGGCCCTCCCACCTCAGGACCTTTGCACATACTCTTCTCTTTCTTGGAATTCTCTCTCCTAGATACATAATGAGCTCTGACTCAATTACCCCTTGTTTGGGGGGTTGAGTACCCACCCCACCAGATTCAGTCCCCTGCTATGCATTCTTGTACCTCCTTATACTTTTCCAATAAATGAGCTTGACCATGTGATTCGTGGCCATCTATCCCACTAAACGGTAAGCTCCATGAAGCGAGGGCCAGGCTGGATTTTGCTCATCATTATAATCGTTCAGTTGGTATGGCGCCTGGCACAAACGAGGAACCATTTGGACTGAGTGTATAGGCTACGCGGGCTTGTGTCTCTCGTGTACCCGTAAATAGTTTCTTTAAGGAGCAAGTGCAGAGTAACAACAGGGAAATGGTCCAGTTTATCAGATGCGTGAGTGCCCACTGGGGCACTTTTTATCACAGATAAAATACAGGACCCCTGCTTAGAATCTCAGCCAGGTAACAAATGACTTTTTAGGATATGTTCCAAATATTGTACGGGACATAGTTATACAAAAATTACTTGTTTATGTGATATTCTACCATGGCTGGGCAACCAATACCTTTATTTGCTAAATCTGACCACCCTGTGCTGGAGCGTGCCCACTTCTCTTGATGCTTCTATGCCCTTCCTTCCTCCCTGGCACCGTACTTGCTCAGGTGCCGACAAGAATAAGATCCCCTGTCCTCAAGGAACCCGCAGTCTAGTGTAAGAGACGAGACCGCAAACACAAATCTCTGAGGCAATGCCAAGTCTATTTCTGAGAATTTAGAGGCTCTGGTTGGAATAGGGACAGCCTTAGAATTTAGCAGAGACCACAGATCATGGCACAGAAAAGCAAGTCCAGAAATAAACCAACATTTCTTAAGATTATAGATTTGAAATCACTGATGAAAGGATTATTCAGTAAGTTAGGTTAGGGCAATTCATTAACTACCTGGACAAAATCAAGTTAGATCTTCATTGCTTTGAGCCTCACACCCCCACATTTTCTCGGTCTCCTCATTTTGTCTGATATGGTGTTTGTTTCTGTGCATTAGGACGGCTGTGTCTCCTGGTCTTATACAGAAGGTGTCCCGTGGGGCTAGGCAGCACTGTCACCCTGGTCACCAGACCCTGTGTCCCCTGTCATGAGTGCTGCAGGAGTGCTGAGGGACAGGGCTTGCCCTGTCCTCCATCTATTGATATCCATAACTAGGGGCTTGCTGGTACCAGTGCGGCTGCTGGGAGGCCTGGCCGTATGTGCTGGGTGTGCTGGGTGGGATTACCAGATCAGATACAGGACCCCTGCACCCACACAGTGAGCTCGGCATCTTCCCGCTCA
>NW_027403375.1:0-1572 GCF_003265705.2 Callorhinus ursinus
GATGGCTGCATAATATTCCATTGTGTATATATACCACATCTTCTTTATCCATTCATCTGTCGAGGGATATCTTGGCTCTTTCCACAGTTTGGCTCTTGTGGACATTGCTGCTATAAACATTGGGGTGCACGTACCCCTTCGGGTCCCTACATTTGTATCTTTGCGGTGAATACCCAGTAGTGCAATTGCTGGATCGAATGGTAGACCTATTTTCAACAGTTTGAGGAACCTCCATACTGTTTTCCAGAGGGGTTGCCCCAGCTTGCATTCCAAACAACAGTGTAGGAGGGTTCCCCTTTCTCCACATCCCCGACAACATCTGTCGTTCCCTGACTTGTTAATTTTAGCCATTCTGACGGGTGTGAGGTGGTAACTCATTGAGGTTTTGATTTGGATTTCCCTGATGCCGAGCGATGTTGAGCACTTTTTCATGTGCCTGTTGGCCATTTGGATGTCTTCTTTGGAAAAATGTCTGTTCATGTCTTCTGCCCATTTCTTGATTGGATTATTTGTTCTTTGGGTGTTGAGTTTGATAAGTTCTTTATAGATTTTGGATACTAGCCCTTTATCTGATATGTCATATTCAAATACTTTCTCCCATTCTGTCGGTTGTCTTTTGGTTTTGTGGACCGTTTCTTTTGCTGTGCAAAAGCTTTTTCTCTTGATGAAATCCCAATAGTTCATTTTTGCCCTGGCTTCCCGTGCCTTTGGCGATGTGTCTTGGAAGAAGTTGATGCGGCTGAGGTTGAAGAGGTTGCTACGTGTGTTCTCCTTTAGGATTTTGATGGACACCTGTCTCACGTGTAGGTCTTTCAACCATTTGGAGTCTATTTTTGTGTGTGGTGTAAGGAAATGGTCCAGTTTCATTCTTCTGCATGTGGCTGTCCAATTTTCCCAACACCATTTGTTGAAGAGACTGTCTTTTTTCCACTGGACATTCCTTCCTGCTTTGTCAAAGATAAGTTGACTGTAGAGTTGAGGGTCCATTTCTGGGCTCTCGATTCTGTTCCCTTGATCCATGTGTCTGTTTTTTGCCAGTACCATACTGTCTTAATGATGACAGCTTTGTAATAGAGCTGGAAGTCCGGAATTATGATGCCGCCAGCTTTGCTTTTCTTTTTCAAGATTCCTCTGGCTATTCGGTGTCTATTCTGTTTCCATACAAATTTTAGGATTATTTGTTCCATTTCTTGGGAAAAAAGTGGATGGTATTTTGATGGGGATTGCATTGAATGTGTAGATTGCCCTAGGTAGCACTGACATCTTCACAATATTGGTTCCCCCAACCCATAAGCATGGAACATTTTTCCATTTCTTTGTGTCTTCTTCAATTAGTTCCCTGAGTATTTTATAGTTTTCTGAGTCCAAATCCTTTGCCTCTTTGGTTAAATTTATTCCTAGGTATCTTATAGTTTTGGGTGCAATTGTGAATGGGATCGACTCCTTGATTTGTCTCTCTTCTGTCTTGTTGTTGGTGTATAGGAATGCCACTGATTTCTGTGCATTGATTTTATACCCTGCTACTTGAGTGAATTCCTGTATGAGTTCTTGCAGTTTTGGGGTGGAGTCTTT
>NW_027403375.1:1582-2895 GCF_003265705.2 Callorhinus ursinus
CCCTTCGGGTCCCTACATTTGTATCTTTGCGGTGAATACCCAGTAGTGCAATTGCTGGATCGAATGGTAGACCTATTTTCAACAGTTTGAGGAACCTCCATACTGTTTTCCAGAGGGGTTGCCCCAGCTTGCATTCCAAACAACAGTGTAGGAGGGTTCCCCTTTCTCCACATCCCCGACAACATCTGTCGTTCCCTGACTTGTTAATTTTAGCCATTCTGACGGGTGTGAGGTGGTAACTCATTGAGGTTTTGATTTGGATTTCCCTGATGCCGAGCGATGTTGAGCACTTTTTCATGTGCCTGTTGGCCATTTGGATGTCTTCTTTGGAAAAATGTCGTTCATGTCTTCTGCCCATTACTTGATTGGATTATTTGTTCTTTGGGTGTTGAGTTTGATAAGTTCTTTATAGATTTTGGATACTAGCCCTTTATCTGATATGTCATATTCAAATACTTTCTCCCATTCTGTCGGTTGTCTTTTGGTTTTGTGGACCGTTTCTTTTGCTGTGCAAAAGCTTTTTCTCTTGATGAAATCCCAATAGTTCATTTTTGCCCTGGCTTCCCGTGCCTTTGGCGATGTGTCTTGGAAGAAGTTGATGCGGCTGAGGTTGAAGAGGTTGCTACGTGTGTTCTCCTTTAGGATTTTGATGGACACCTGTCTCACGTGTAGGTCTTTCAACCATTTGGAGTCTATTTTTGTGTGTGGTGTAAGGAAATGGTCCAGTTTCATTCTTCTGCATGTGGCTGTCCAATTTTCCCAACACCATTTGTTGAAGAGACTGTCTTTTTTCCACTGGACATTCCTTCCTGCTTTGTCAAAGATAAGTTGACTGTAGAGTTGAGGGTCCATTTCTGGGCTCTCGATTCTGTTCCCTTGATCCATGTGTCTGTTTTTTTGCCAGTACCATACTGTCTTAATGATGACAGCTTTGTAATAGAGCTGGAAGTCCGGAATTATGATGCCGCCAGCTTTGCTTTTCTTTTTCAAGATTCCTCTGGCTATTCGGTGTCTATTCTGTTTCCATACAAATTTTAGGATTATTTGTTCCATTTCTTGGGAAAAAAGTGGATGGTATTTTGATGGG
This sequence comes from Callorhinus ursinus, assembly GCF_003265705.2. Taxonomy (NCBI): domain Eukaryota; kingdom Metazoa; phylum Chordata; class Mammalia; order Carnivora; family Otariidae; genus Callorhinus; species Callorhinus ursinus. The sequence goes on from NW_027403375.1 coordinate 2,670, forward strand.
GATTGCATTGAATGTGTAGATTGCCCTAGGTAGCACTGACATCTTCACAATATTGGTTCCCCCAACCCATAAGCATGGAACATTTTTCCATTTCTTTGTGTCTTCTTCAATTAGTTCCCTGAGTATTTTATAGTTTTCTGAGTCCAAATCCTTTGCCTCTTTGGTTAAATTTATTCCTAGGTATCTTATAGTTTTGGGTGCAATTGTGAATGGGATCGACTCCTTG
>NW_027403376.1:0-2894 GCF_003265705.2 Callorhinus ursinus
TGGGCCAATTGTGACTCTGAGCCGTGATCCCAGGATAGTTTGAAATACTGAATGGAAGGAGCACCTGGGTGGCTCCGTCAGAAGAGCACATGACTCTTTTGATCTCAGTCAGGGTCCTGAGTTCAATCTCTATACATTGGGACTACAGATGATGAAAAATGAATGAATGAATGAATTTTAAAACATAAAGTATGTAATGTTTATCTCTTTAAAAAAAATGGAATGGAGGGGCGCCTGGGTGGCTGCCGGTTGAACATCTGCCTTTAGCTCAGGTCATGATCTCAGGGTACTGGGATCAAGCCCCACCCCTCTGGGGCTCCCTGGTCAATGGGGAGTCTTCTCCCTCTCCCTCTGCCCCTCCACCCACCCATGCATGCAAGCTCTCTGTCTCTCTCTCTGTCTCTGTCTCTCTCTCTCTCTCTCTCTCTGTGTCTCTCTCTCTGAAATAAATAAATAAAAACAAACAATCAAACTTCAAAAAGGAAAAGGGCAGGGACATTTATGATTATTCATGGCGAAAGATGGAGCATGTACATTCAGGAAACATATGTACCATAGATTCCCATGTTTACTTCGGGGTGGAGACCTGACATCTGAATGAGGCAAAACTGAGTCCCTGATGTCAGGAGGTTATCTGAGGACAAGGAGAAGAGGCTGTGGGCATGCTCTGAGAGCTGGTACAACCTGGATGGGGTCTGAGGCTCCTTTTCTCAGGTAAGGAATCAGGACCTTCCTTGTTCATAGGCTGCAGCCATTATCAGTTGACCTTGAGTCCAGACTTCTGCAGAGACAGCCAGTATTTGGTAGCAGGGCTTGAAAAGACACAATAGCTGATTAGGGGGAAACAGTTCCCTGAAAAACAAGCTTTAAGCTTTCTGCTAGCATCAACTTCATTAACCTTATGGGGCATGGTTTCAGTCCCTCCCTCCATGACCAAGTTGTGATCATGCCTCAGTCTTAGGGAATTGGGATGATGATGGCTGTGGCTATTCTTGTATCTCCTCGGGGGAGGTAGGTTTTGGGTAAACAACAGTTTTGGTAAATCTTAGCTGTGACATGGCTATGTTCAGGGCTAAACAGAAGTTTTTAACCTACAGGTTAAAAGGGAATAAAAATAACAGGGAGTCAGACATGCTACATTTTTCCCTGTTATAATTTCCCCTTGTCAATCCTGCATTCCATTTCTATGAAACATTGGCAGAGGTCTGCCTTCTTTAACTGCTTCAAGCTGAATTAGGGTGCAGTAGAGGCTTTGGAATGGAAGGATCTGAGATAGTGCAGGTCGCAACTTTTGGTCCCTTGTGCTAATGGAGGGGTTCTCAGAGATAGTTCCTTATCTGAGAACTTGGGTATTTTTCTACATGGTTTGGTACTACATGACACCATTGATGTTATCCCCAAGTGTAGTCTAATGAATAATAACAGTATAGTCAAACCCAATTCTCTCATTCTCTCTCAAATTGATCTGATATCCGGTGGGTATCCAAGAATACAGATCAGTAAATTAGTCTGAACCCCTCCCCTGGGGGGGGGGGAGGTTGTGGTGGTGAAGGGCTTCTTATAGCCAAGTAGCTTAGTGTTTGATTTTATTTACATGGGTTCTTTTTTCTTTTTTTCTTTAAAGATTTCTAGTAAGTAATCTCTACACCCAATGTGGGGCTCGAACTCACAACCCCGAGATCGAGTCGCATGTTCTACCAGCTGAGCCAGCCAGGTGCCCCTATTTATATGGGTTCCTATTTTCCAAAGAGGAGTTAATACAGGTGCAGCAAGGTGGAATTAAGGATCCTAGACTCTGCCTTATTCAGCAAGTGATCTGATAGTTAAGAAGAGGCATTTCTATGGAAACAAAAGGAAAACACTGGTTCATGGTTGGAACGAAGGATACACCCAGTGTCTAAGTCCAGAGTGCTGCCAGTGAGAAGGTCTCTAGATGTCAGGCTTGAAGCATCCTCCAGTAGAGGGGAGTGGGCAGGGGCAATCAGACAGATTTTTCTGGTGTATAGTTCAAATGTCTCATTTAGAGTGACTCATAGAGCAACAGGCACAAAGATTGTCTATATATGAGTTATTGTGGTCATTTCCCTGAAGTTTATTTCAAGTTGTCCAGCTTTCATTTGCCAGACTTCAGGAAAAAGGACCGTGTTAGTTCTTTTTTTTTAAATTTTTATTGTTATGTTAATCACCAAACATTACATCATTAGTTTTTGATGTAGTGTTCCATGATTCATTGTTTGTGCATAACACCCAGTGCTCCACGCAGAATGTGCCCTCTTTAATACCCATCACCAGGCTATCCCATCCCTCCACCCGCTCCCCTCTAGAACCCTCGGTTTGTTTCTCAGAGTCCATCGTCTCTCATGGTTCTTCTCCCCCTCCGATTTCCCCCTCTTCATTCTTCCCCTCCTGCTCTCTTCTTTTTTCTTACCATATATTGCATTATTTGTTTCAGAGGTACAGGTCTGTGAAAAACAAGTCTAGTTTTAACAAACTTGGCCTAATCATCTACGTAGGGACAGCAAGAATAGCAGTTGACCATATATGGGGTCTTTTTTCTCTTTTCTTTTTCCTTTCGTTTCCTTTTCTTTCCTTTCCTTCTTTTAAATCTGCTTTGATGGAGCTTTTTATAAGGAATTTTAGATTGATCCTTTAACTACCTTTTTAAAGCGAGAACCAAGCCAAATATTTGCCATCAGATTCGCCTGCAAGACCTGTAGATTTGGGTGAATTCCTCTCTTCTTGAGGCCCTCCAAATTTCCTGAAGTTCCTGCATCTGCCAGGAGGAGGCACTCTTTACTCACCTGGTAAGGTTGAGGAGACCTCTCTAAGCAAGGTTATCAGGCCAACATTTCCAAGGGGCTTTATTGGCTCCATAAAGTAAATCTGACTTTCTT
>NW_027403377.1:0-2893 GCF_003265705.2 Callorhinus ursinus
TGGAAAACCATTTACCATGCTAATGGACACCAAAAGAAAGCTGGGGTGGCAATCCTTATATCAGACAAACTAGATTTTAAAACAAAGACTGTAATAAGAGATGAGGAAGGACACTATATCCTACTTAAAGGGTCTATCCAACAAGAAGATCTAACAATTGTAAATATCTATGCCCCGAACATGGGAGCAGCCAATTATATAAGGCAATTAATAACAAAAGCAAAGAAACACATTGACAACAATACAATAATAGTGGGGGACTTTAACACCCCCCTGACTGAAATGGACAGATCATCTAAGCAAAAGATCAACAAGGAAATAAAGACTTTAAATGACACACTGGACCAAATGGACTTTACAGACATATTCAGAACATTCCATCCCAAAGTAACGGAATACACATTCTTCTCTAGTGCCCATGGAACATTCTCCAGAATTGATCACATCCTAGGTCACAAATCAGGTCTCAATCGGTACCAAAAGATTGGGATCATTCCCTGCATATTTTCAGACCACAATGCTTTGAAACTAGAACTCAACCACAAGAGGAAAGTCGGAAAGAACTCAAATACATGGAGGCTAAAGAGCATCCTACTAAAGAATGAATGGGTCAACCAAGAAATTAAAGAAGAATTAAAAAAATTCATGGAAACCAATGAAAATGAAAACACAACTGTTCAAAATCTTTGGGATACAGCAAAGGCAGTCCTGAGAGGAAAGTATATAGCAATACAAGCCTTTCTCAAGAAACAAGAAAGGTCTCAAATACACAACCTAACCCTACACCTAAAGGAGCTGGAGAAAGAACAGCAAATAAAGCCTAAACCCAGCAGGAGAAGAGAAATCATAAAGATCAGAGCAGAAATCAATGAAATAGAAACCAAAAGAACAGTAGAACAGATCAACGAAACTAGGAGCTGGTTCTTTGAAAGAATTCACAAGATTGATAAACCCCTGGCCAGACTGATCAAAAAGAAAAGAGAAATGACCCAAATCAACAAAATCATGAATGAAAGAGGAGAGATCACAACCAACACCAAAGAAATACAAACAATTATAAGAACATATTATGAGCAACTCTATGCCAGCAAATTAGAGAACCTGGAAGAAATGGGTGCATTCCTAGCAATGTATCAACTACCAAAATTGAACCAGGAAGAAATAGAAAACCTGAACAGACCTATAACCACTAAGGAAATTGAAACAGTCATCAAAAATCTCCCAAGAAACAAAAGCCCAGGGCCAGATGGCTTCCCAGGGGAATTCTATCAGACATTTCAAGAAGAATTATTACCTATTCTCCTGAAACTGTTCCAAAAAATAGAAATGGAAGGAAAACTTGAAACTCATTTTATGAGGCCAGCATTACCTTGATCCCAAAACCAGACAAAGACCCCATCAAAAAAGAGAATTACAGACCAATATCCTTGATGAACATGGATGCAAAAATTCTCACCAAAATACTAGCCAATAGGATCCAACAGTACATTAAAAGGATTATTCACCATGACCAAGTGGGATTTATTCCTGGGCTGCAAGGCTGGTTCAACATCCGCAAATCAATCAACGTGATACAATACATTAACAAAAGAAAGAACAAGAATCATATGATCCTCTCAATAGATGCAGAAAAAGCATTTGACAAAGTACAACATCCTTTCTTGATCAAAACTCTTCAGAGTATAGGGATAGAGGGTACATACCTCAATATCATAAAAGCCATCTATGAAAAACCTACAGCGAGTATCATTCTCAATGGGGAAAGGCTGAGAGCCTTTCCCCTAAGGTCAGGAACGCGGCAGGGATGTCCACTCTCACCACTGCTACTCAACATAGTATTAGAAGTCCTAGCCACAGCAATCAGACAACAAAAAGAAATCAAAGGCATCCAAATTGGCAAAGAGGAAGTCAAACTCTCATTCTTTGCAGATGATATGATACTGTACGTGGAAAACCCAAAAGACTCCACCCCAAAACTGCTAGAACTCATACAGGAATTCAGTAAAGTAGCAGGATATAAAATCAATGCACAGAAATCAGTGGCATTCCTATACACCAACAACAAGACAGAAGAGAGACAAATCAAGGAGTCGATCCCATTTACAATTGCACCCAAAACCATTAGATACCTAGGAATAAATCTAACCAAAGAGGCAAAGGATCTGTACTCAGAAAACTATAAAATACTCAGGAAAGAAATTGAAGAAGACACAAAGAAATGGAAAAACGTTCCATGCTCATGGATTGGGAGAATCAACATTGTGAAGATGTCAATGCTACCTAGAGCAATCTACACATTCAATGCAATCCCCATCAAAATACCATCCACTTTTTTCAAAGAAATGGAACAAATAATCCTAAAATTTGTATGGAACCAGAAGAGACCCCGAATAGCCAGAGGAATACTGAAAAAGAAAAGCAAAGCTGGGGGCATCACAATTCTGGACTTCCAGCTCTATTACAAAGCTGTCATCATCAAGACAGTATGGTACTGGCACAAAAACAGACACATAGATCAATGGAACAGAATCGAGAGCCCAGAAATGGACCCTCAACTCTATGGTCAACTTATTTTTGACAAAGCAGGAAAGAATGTCCAATGGCAAAAAGACAGTCTCTTCAACAAATGGTGTTGGGAAAATTGGACAGCCACATGCAGAAGAATGAAACTGGACCATTTCCTTACACCACACACAAAAATAGACTCCAAATGGTTGAAAGACCTAAACGTGAGACAGGAGTCCATCCAAATCCTAAAGGAGAACACAGGTAGCAACCTTTTCGACCTTAGCCGCAGCAACTTCTTCCTAGAAACATCGCCAAAGGCACGGGAAGCCAGGGCAAAAATGAACTATTGGGATTTCATCAAGATAAAAAGCTTTTGCACAGCAAA
>NW_027403378.1:0-1549 GCF_003265705.2 Callorhinus ursinus
GATGTGTCTAGGAAGAAGTTGCTGCAGCTGAGGTCAAAGAGGTTGTTCCCTGTGTTCTCCTTTAGGATTCTGATGGACTCTTGTCTCACACTTAGGTCTTTCAACCATTTTGAGTCTGTTTTTGTGTGTGGTGTAAGGAAATGGTCCAGTTTGATTCTTCTGCATACGGCTGTCCAATTTTCCCAACACCATTTGTTGAAGAGACTGTCATTTTCCATTGGACATTCTTTCCTGCTTTGTCGAAGATTAGTTGACCACAGACTTGAGGGTTCATTTATGGGCTCTCTACTCTGTTCCGTTGATCTATGTGTCTGTTCTTGTACCAGTACCATACTGTGTTCATGATAACAGCTTTGTAATAGAGCTTGAAGTCCGGAATTGTGATGCCACCAGCTTTGCTTTTCTTTTTCAACATTCCTCTGGCTATTCGGGGTTGCTCATAATATATTCTTAAAATTATTTGTATTTCTTTGGTGTTGGTTGTGATCTCTCCTCTTTCATTCATGATTTTGATGAATTGGGTCCTTTCTCTTTTCTTTTTGATAAGTCTGGCCAGGGGTTTATCAATCTTGTAAAAGACCCAGCTCCTAGTTTCACTGATCTGTTCTACTGTTCTTTTGGTTTCTATTTCATTGATTTCTGCTCTGATCTTTATTATTTCTCTTCTCCTCCTGGGTTTAGCTGTATTTGTTGTTCTTTCTCCAGCTCCTTTAGGTGTAGGCTTAGGTTGTGTATTTGAGACCTTTCTTATTTCTTGAGAAAGGCTTGTATTGCTATATACTTTCCTTTAGGACTGCCTTTGCTGCATCCCAAAGATTTTGAACAGTTGTGTTTTCATTGTCATTGGTTTCCATGAATTTTTTAAATTCTTCTTTAATTTCCTGGTTGACCCATTCATTCTTTAGTAGGATGCTCTTTAGCCTCCATGTATTTGAGTTCTTTCTGACTTTCCTCTTGTGATTGAGTTCTAGTTTCAAAGCATTGTGGTTTGAAAATATGCAGGGAATAATCCCCATCTTTTGGTACTGGTTGAGACCTGACTTGTGACCTAGGATGTGAGCTATTCTGGAGAATGTTCCATGGGGACTAGAGAAGAATGTGTATTCCATTGCTTTGGGATGGAATGTTCTGAATATGTTCAGTCCATTTGGTCCAGTGTGTCATTTAAAGTCTCCATTCCCTTGTTGATCTTTTGCTTAGATGATCTGTCCATTTCAGTCAGGGGGGTGTTAAAGTCCCCCACTATTATTGTATTGTTGTCAAAGTGTTTCTTTGCTTTTGTTATTAATTGCCTTATATAATTGGCTGCTCCCATGTTCGGGGCATAGATATTTACAATTGTTAGATCTCTGTTTGATAGACCCTTTAAGTAGGATATAGTGTCCTTCCTCATCTCCTATTACAGTCTTTGGTTTAAAATCTAATTTGTCTGATATAAGGATTGCTACCCCAGCTTTCTTTTGGTGTCCATTAGCATGGTAAATGGTTTTCCACCCCCTCACTTTCAATCTGGGGGTGTCTTTGGGTCTAAAATGAGTCCCTTGCAGAC
>NW_027403378.1:1649-2893 GCF_003265705.2 Callorhinus ursinus
ACCCCAGCTTTCTTTTGGTGTCCATTAGCATTGTAAATGGTTTTCCACCCCCTCACTTTCAATCTGGGGGTGTCTTTGGGTCTAAAATGAGTCCCTTGCAGACAGCATATTGATGGGTCTTGTTTTTTAATCCAATCTGATAGCCTGTGCCTTTTGATTGGGGCATTTAGCCCATTTACATTCAGGGTAACTATTGAAAGATAGGAATTTAGTGCCATTGTAGTGCCTGTAAGGTGACTGTTACTGTATATTGTCTGTGTTCCTTTCTGGTCTATGCTGCTTTTAGGCTCTATCTTTGCTTAGAGGACCCCTTTCAATTATTTCTTGGAGGGCTGGTTTTGTGTTTGCAAATTCCTTTAGTTTTTGTTTGTCCTGGAAGTTTTTTTCTCTCCTTCTATTTTCAATGATAGCCTAGCTGGATATAGTGTTCTTGGCTGCATATTTTTCTCGTTTACTGCTCTGAATATATCATGCCAGTCCTTTCTGGCCTGCCAGGTCCCTGTGGATAGGTCTGTTGCCAATCTAATGTTTCTACCACTGTGGGTTACAGATCTCTACTCCCGACCTGCTTTCAGGATTTTCTCTTTGTCTCTGAGACTCATAAGTTTTACTATTAGATGTCAGGGTGTTGACCTGTTTTTATTGATTTTGAGGGGGGTTCTCTGTGCCACCTGGATTTTGATGCCTGTTTCCTTCCACAAACTAGCAAAGTTCCCTGCTGTAATTTGCTACAATATACCTTCTGCCTGCTCTCTCTTTCTTCTTCTTCTGGGATCCCAATTATTCTAATGCTGTTTTGTCTTATGGTATTGCTTATCTCTCAAATTCTGCCCTCGTGATCCAGTAGTTGTTTATCTCTCTTTTTCTTAGCTTCTTTATTTTCCATCATTTGGTCTTCTATATCACTAATTCTCTCTTCTGCCTCATTTTTCCTAGCAGTTAGAGCCTCCATTTTTTATTGTACCTCATTAATAGCCTTTTGATTTCGACTTGGTTAGATTTTAGTTCTTCTATTTCCCCAGAAAGGGTTTCTCTAATATCTTCCATGCTTTTTTCAAGCCCAGCTAGTATCTTTAAAATCGTCATTCTGAACTCTAGTTCCGACACCTTACTAATGTCCATATCGATTAGGTCCCTGGCAGTCGGTACTGCCTCTTGTTCTTTTTTTGAGGTGCTTTCTCCATCTTGTCATTTTGTCCAGAGGAGAATAGATGAATGAGAGAACAAAATGCTAACAGGGTAAT
>NW_027403379.1:153-2893 GCF_003265705.2 Callorhinus ursinus
CCACCCCATCCCTCCCACCCCCAACCACTCCAGTAACACTCAGTTTGTTTCCTGAGATTAAGAATTCCTCATATCAGTGAGGTCATGTGATACATGTCTTTCTCTGATTGACTTATTTCACTCAGCACAACCTCCAGTTCCATCCACGTCGTTGCAAATGGCAAGATCTCATTCCTTTTGATGGCTGCATAATATTCCATTGTGTATATATACCACGTCTTCTTTATCCATTCATCTGTCGATGGGCATCTTGGCTCTTTCAACAGTTTGGCTATTGTGGACATTGCTGCTATAAACATTGGGGTACACGTACCCCTTCGGGTCCCTACATTTGTATCTTTGTGGTAAATACCCAGTAGTGCAATTGCTGGATCAAACGGTAGCTCTAATTTCAACTGTTTGAGGAACCTCCATACTGTTTTCCAGAGCGGTTGCACCAGCTTGCATTCCCACCAACAGTGTAGGAGGGTTCCCCTTTCTCCACATCCCCGCCAACATCTGTCGTTCCCTGACTTCTTAATTTTAGCCATTCTGACGGGTGTGAGGTGGTATCTCATGGAGGTTTTGATTTGGATTTCCCTGATGCCAAGCGATGTTGAGCACTTTTTCATGTGCCTGTTGGCCATTTGGATGTCTTCTTTGGAGAAATGTCTGTTAATGTCTTCTGCCCATTTCTTGATTGGATTATTTGTTCTTTGGGTGTTGAGTTTGATAAGTTCTTTATAGATTTTGGATACTAGCCCTTTATCTGATATGTCATTTGCAAATATTTTCTCCCATTCTGTCGGTTGTCTTTTGGTTTTGTGGACTGTTTCTTTTGCTGTGCAAAGCTTTTTATCTTGATGAAATCCCAATAGTTCATTTTTCCCTGTCTTCCCGTGCCTTTGGCGATGTTTCTAGGAAGAAGTTGCTGTGGCTAAGGTCGAAAAGGTTGCTACCTGTGTTCTCCTTTAGGATTTTGATGGACTCCTGTCTCACGTTTAGGTCTTTCAACCATTTGGAGTCTATTTTTGTGTGCGGTGTAAGGAAATGGTCCAGTTTCATTCTTCTGCATGTGGCTGTCCAATTTTCCCAACACCATTTGTTGAAGAGACTGTCTTTTTGTAATTGGACATTCTTTCCTGCTTTGTCAAAAATAAGTTGACCATAGAGTTGAGGGTCCATTTCTGGGCTCTCGATTCTGTTCCATTGATCTATGTGTCTGTATTTCTGCCAGTACCATACTGTCTTGATGATGACAGCTTTGTAATAGAGCTGGAAGTCCGGAATTGTGATGTCGCCAGCTTTGCTTTTCTTTTTCAGTATTCCTCTGGCTATTCTGGGTCTCTTCTGGTTCCATACAAATTTTAGGATTATTTGTTCCATTTCTTTGAAAAAAGTGGATGGTATTTTGATGGGGATTGCATTGAATGTGTAGATTGTTCTAGGTAGCATTGACATCTTCACAATGTTGATTCTCCCAATCCATGCGCATGGAACGTTTTTCCATTTCTTTGTGTCTTCTTCAATTTCTTTCATGAGTATTTTATAATTTTCTGAGTACAGATCCTTTGCCTCTTTGGTTAGATTTATTCCTAGGTATCTAATGGTTTTGGGTGCAATTGTAAATGGGATCGACTCCTTGATTTGTCTCTCTTCTGTCTTGTTGTTGTTGTATAGGAATGCCACTGATTTCTGTGCATTGATTTTATAGCCTGCTATTTTACTGAATTCCTGTATGAGTTCTAGCAGTTTTGGGGTGGAGTCTTTTGGGTTTTCCACATACAGTAGCATATCATCTGCAAAGAGTGAGAGTTTGACTTCCTCTTTGCCGATTTGGATGCCTTTGATTTCTTTTTGTTGTCTGATTGCTGTGGCTAGGACTTCTAATACTATGTTGAATAGCAGTGGTGAGAGTGGACATCCCTGCCGCGTTCCTGATCTTAGGGGAAAAGCTCTCAGCCTTTCCCCATTGGGAATGATATTCGCTGTAGGTTTTTCATAGATGGCTTTTATGATATTGAGGTATGTACCCTCTATCCCTATACTCTGAAGAGTTTTGATCAAGAAAGGATGTTGTACTTTGTCAAATGCTTTTTCTGCATCTATTGAGAGGATCATATGATTCTTGTTCTTTCTTTTGTTAATGTATTGTATCACGTTGATTGATTTGCGGATGTTGAACCAGCCTTGCAGCCCAGGAATAAATCCCACTTGGTCATGGTGAATAATCCTTTTAATGTACTGTTGGATCCTATTGGCTAGTATTTTGGTGAGAATTTTTGCATCCATGTTCATCAAGGATATTGGTCTGTAATTCTCTTTTTTGATGGGGTCTTTGTCTGGTTTTGGGATCAAGGTAATGCTGGCCTCATAAAATGAGTTTGGAAGTTTCCCTTCCATTTCTATTTTTTGGAACAGTTTCAGGAGAATAGGTATTAATTCTTCTTGAAATGTCTGATAGAATTCCCCTGGGAAGCCATCTGGCCCTGGGCTTTTGTTTCTTGGGAGATTTTTGATGACTGTTCCAATTTCCTTAGTGGTTATAGGTCTGTTCAGGTTTTCTATTTCTTCCTGGTTCAATTTTGGTAGTTGATACATCTCTAGGAATGCACCCATTTCTTCCAGGTTATCTAATTTGCTGGCATAGAGTTGCTCATAATATGTTCTTATAATTGTTTGTATTTCTTTGGTGTTGGTTGTGATCTCTCCTTTTTCATTCATGATTTTGTTGATTTGGGTCATTTCTCTTTTCTTTTTG
>NW_027403380.1:0-2892 GCF_003265705.2 Callorhinus ursinus
AAGAAACTAGAAGAATATAATGAACAATTAGTTCAAATTTGGATGTTTTGTGCAGCCAGGAAACCTGTAACACAGAAGGCACATATTCTGACTCTCAAAATAATAGCCTATGTGCTGCCAAAGCGAGCACCTCAGTCTCAAAATAATAGCAAAGACTGAAAAATGTTGAGTACTAGGGGTGCGTAGGTGGCTCTGTCGGTGGAGCACCGGATTCGGGATTCTGGTTTAGGTCATGATCTCTGGGACATGAGATCAAGTCCCATTTTAGGCTCCCTGCTCAGTTGGGAGTCCACATGAAATTCTCTCCCTCTCCCTCTGCCCTTCCTCCTGTTCATGCGTGCATGTGTACACAGCGTTCTCTTTCAAATACATACATACATGCATAAATCTTTTCAAAAAATTGATGTGATTAAAAAAGTAAGGGGTGTAGGATGGGTGGGTGCCTCAGTCGGTTAAGTGTCTGCCTTCAGCTCAGGCCATGATCCCAGGGTCTTGGGATCAAGTCCTGGATCAGGCTTCCTGCTCAGCAGAGGGTCTGCTTCTCTCTCTCTCTCTCTCTGCCTGCCCCTCCCCCTGCTTGTGCTCTGTATCTCTTTCTCTCTCTGAGAAATAAATAAATAAAATCTTAAAAAAAAAAAATGACTGAAGGGAGAGTAATTTGGTATGGCCTTCTGAAATGCTGTCAGATAAAAGGGCCCTAACCAGGTTCTCTGAGTTAGAAAACACCCAAATTAAAATCCTAGCCCTACCATTTGTGACCTTGGACAGGTTATTGTGCCATCTTTTGGGTTTCAATTTTCTTTTATGTAATACTTGAAGCTATTTCAAAAGGTTCCTGTGAGGATTTAATGAGAATATCATCTAATGTGATTTTTTTTTAGCTCATAAAATGTATGCAATAAATAATGTCAGTTATAGGCATGGAAATATAAAATATGAAAACCCTTTGATCCACTCCTAGGACTTTATGCTAAGTCATTATTCAGACAACTACACAATGATACTCATTGCAGCACTCTTGGAAATAGCCAAAAAAAAAAAAAAGTCTAAATGTCCATCAATAGGACTTTGCTTAAATATGCCCTGATACATCCATATGTTGGAGTATTTCTGCAGCCATGAAAAGCAAAAACGGGCACCTGGCTGGCTCAGTCGGAAGACCATGCAACTCTTGATCTCGGGGTCTTGCCCCATGTTGGGTGTCCCGGGACCGAGTCCCGCATCAGGCTCCCTCCCTGCTCAGCGGGGAGTCTGCTTCTCCCTCTGACCCTCTTCCCTCTCCTGCTCTCTCTCTAATAAATAAATTCTTAAAAAAAAAAAGAGAGATTACTTCAATAAATAAAGCTTTAAAAAACCTTTCTGAAGTTGGTAAATTGTATTTTCCCCCTTTGTTTCTTAGTGTCCCTTTGTTATTGATTTACCAGATATATTAATCTTCAAAGAACTAATTTTTGACTTTGTTAATCTCTTTCTCTAGCCCATCTGTTTCTATTATATGGATTTCCACTGTTTTCATTATTATTTTCTTTCTTCTACTAACTTTGGGTTTAACTTGCTTGTCTGTTTTTTAGCTTCATAAGGAGAAAATGATATTTTGCTTTTATATATTTTTTATTATAACCATTTACAGCTGTAAATTTCCCTCAAAGCACGGATTTAGCTACATCCCACAATTTTTTTTAAAGATTTTATTTACTGGGGCTCCTGAGTGGCTCATTCACTAAGCTTCTGCCTTCGACTCTGGTTGTGGTCCCAGGGTTCTGGGATCAAGCCCCGCATGGGGCTCCCTACTCGGCGGGAAGCCTGCTTCTCCCTCTCCTTCTCCCACTCCCCCTGTTTCTGTTCCTGCTCTGGCTATATCTCTCTCTGTCAAAGAAATAAATAAAATCTTAAAAAAAAAAAGATTTTATTTATTTATTTATTTGAGACTCTCAGAGAGAGGGAGAGAGAGAGCACAAGCAGGGCAGAGGGAGAGGGACAAGCCAACTCTCAGCTGAGCCAGGAGCCCGACACAGTACTCGATTCTAGGACCATCCGATTCGGGATTCTGGTTCAGGGCATGATCTCTGGGACATGAGATCAAGTCCCATTTCAGGCTGCCTGCTCAGTTGGGAGTCCGCATGAAATTCTCTCCCTTTCTCTCTGCCCTTTCCCCTGTTCATGCGAGCATGTGTACGCAGCGTTCTCTTTCAAATACATACATACATACATAATCTTTTCAAAAAATTTGAAGCTGAAGGCAGACGTTCAACAGACTGAACCACCCAGGCGCCCGAAGAGTAAGTTTTATGATCAGGATCCTTCGCATCCCCGTCTCAAACTAAAACTGGAAAGAAGAGACAAAATTATATCCTAGATAGAGACTTTTTTTTTTTAGATTTTATTTATTTATTTGAGAAAGAGCAAGAGAGAGCATAGAGGGAAAGGGAGAAGCAGACTCCCCACGGAGCAGGGAGCCCGATGTGGGGCTCGATCCCAGGACCCTGGGATCATGACCTGTGCCGAAGGCAGACGCTTAACAACTGAGCCACTAGGCGCCCTACTTGATGTATTCTTAAATTTTTGATCCAAGTTCATTTGGTCCAAGACTAAGGCATTAGGCCTTCCTGATATGTTGATTTATTTTGTCAATTCTTAAAAATCACTTTTATCATTCTATTATTCATTTTCTTTTAAAGATTTTATTTGGGGCACGTCTGCCTTTGGCTCGGGTCATGATCCCGGGGTCCTGGGTTAGAGCCCCACCTTGGGCTCCCTGCTCAGCGCAGAGTCTGCTTCTCCCTCTCCCTCTGCCTGCCGCTCTGCCTCCTTGTGCTCTCGCTTTGTCAAATAAAATCTATCTATTTTTAAAGATTGTATTTATTTATTTGAGAGAGAGAGAAGGAACAGTGG
>NW_027403381.1:0-2892 GCF_003265705.2 Callorhinus ursinus
ATTGGGGCATTTAGCCCATTTACGTTCAGGGTAACTATTGGAAGGTATGAATTTAGTGCCATTGTATTGCCTGTAAGGTGACTATTACTGTATATTTTCTCTGTTCCTTTCTGATCTATGCTGCTTTTAGGCTCTCTCTTTGCTTAGAGGACTCCTTTCAATTTTTCGTGGAGGGCTGGTTTCGTGTTTGCAAATTCCTTAAGCTTTTGTTTGTCCTAGAAGCTTTTAATCTCTCCTTCAATTTTCATTGAGAGCCTAGCTGGATATGGTATTCTTGCCTGCATATTTTTCTCTTTTAGTGCTCTGAAAATATCATGCCAGTCCTTTCTGGCCTGCCAGGTCTATGTGGATAGGTCTGCTGCCAATCTAATATTTCTACCATTGTAGGTTATGTATCTCTTCTCCTGAGCTGCTTTCAGGATTTTCTCTTTGTCTCTGAGACTCGTAAGTTTTACTATTAGATGTCGGGGTGTTGACCTATTTTTATTGATTTTGAGAGGGGTTCTCTGTGCCTCCTGGATTTTGATGCCCGTTTCCTTCCTCACATTAGGGAAGTTCTCCGCTCTAATTTGCTCCAATATACCTTCTGCCCCTCTCTCTCTTTCTTCTTCTTCTGGGATCCCAATTATTCTAATGTTGTTTCATCTTATCATATCGCTTATCTCTCGAATTCTGCCCTCGTGATCCTGTAGTTGTTTATCTCTCTTTTTCTCAGCCTCTTTATTTTCCATCATTTGGTCTTCTATATCGCTGATTCTCTCTTCTGTCTCATTTATCCTAGCAGTTAGTGCCCCCATTTTTTGTTGCACCTCATTAACAGCCTTTTTGATTTCGACTTGGTTAGATTTTAGTTCTTTATTTCTCCAGAAAGCATTTCTCTAATAACTTCCATGCTTTTTTCACGCCCAGCTAGTATCTTTAAAGTCATGATTCTGAACCCTAGGTCTGACATCGTACTAATGACTGTTTTGAGTAGGTCCCTGGCTGATGGTACTACCTCTTGTTCTTTTTGCTGAGGTGATTTTCTTCGTCTTGTCATTTTGTCCAGAGGAGAATAGATGAATGAGAGAACAAAATGCTAACAGGTTAACAACGTCCCCAGAAATATACTTTATACAAATCAGAAAAGCCCTGAAACCAGGGGAAAAGAAAGGGAAAGAAAGAAAAAAGAAAGAGAAAAGAAAGCAAAAAAACCAAAAAGAAAAAGATAAAAACAAAAACAGAACAATACAAAAAAACAGAATATGATCAAATATGATCAGGCTAGTGCGTAGATCAGTGCCACACACTAGATTTTGGGCGTATTTTGGTCTGTTAGAAAAAAGTGCCTCCCAAAATTTTAAGGAAGAAAGACTTATATATGTACAAAATAAGGGTTGATACAATGAAGGTTTGGAAGATGACTGTAAAGATGAAAATTGTAAAAGATTTTATAAAAGGAGTTGATAAGATAAGTTGTTGGAAAAAAGAAGGAAGAAGATTTAAAAAAAAATAAAAACGAAAAAAGAAAAGGGAGAGAATGTGATCAGGCAGGAGATTAGAACAAAGCCATACACTAGTGATTTAGGGTATATTTTGATCTGTTAGAAGAAACTGTACCTCAAAAATTTAAAGAGAGAACAACTTATATATATATGCCAAAAATAAGGGTAACTACTATGATGGGGTAAAATATGACTCTAAAAATGAAAAATAAAAAATGTTTTTTTAGAAAAAGTGATTGATAAGATGTTGGTTGAAAAGGGGGAAAAGAAAAATTAAAAAAACAGTTTAAAAAATTAACTTTGAAAAACTAATGAATCATGGTAAAAAAAGCCATAAATTCTACGTGCAGTATTCCCCTAGCCCTGGAGTTCTCCCGTTCTCCTTGATCGGTAAACTTGGTCTTGGCTTGCTGGCTGTTCGGGCTGACCTTCTGGGGGAGGGGCCTGTTGCCGTGGTTCCCAAATGTCTTTGCTGGAGGCGGAATTGCCCCGCCCTTGTCGGTCCGGGCTAAGCAAGCTGCTCGGGTTTGCTCTCAGGAGCTTTTGTTCCCTGCAAGCTCTCAGTACAGCTTTGGAGGACCAGAGTGAAAATGGTGGCCTCCCAGTCTCCGCCCGGAGGAGCTGAGAACTCGGGTTCCCGCTCCTCAGTGCGCCCCCAGAGAAAAGCAGTCACTCCCGTGTCCCCGGTCTCCGGCCGCACTCCGTGCTCACCCGGCCTGTGACCGAGCGTTTCTATCTCTGGCACCCGACCCCGTGTGGAGTCTCCAAACCCAGCAGATCCCTGCGGTGCACTCCCGCGCCGCTCCTCCCGGGGGAGGAAGGGGAGTCTGCCCCGGATCTGCCACTTGTTGGGTCCCTGCTGGAGGAGCAGTGGCCCGACTGGGCCGCGGATCACAGTTTATGGCCACCCCGAGCTGAGAGTCCGCGCCTCGGCTCCGTCTCTGCAGCCGGCTTCCCCGCTCCGATACCTGGGAGCTCTGATGCACTCAGGCACCCCCGGTCTTTCTGTGACCCCAAGGGTCCTGAGACCCCACTGTCCCGCGAGGGTTCCACCCCCCGCTTAGCCACTGGAGTGACATCCCTCCGCGGAGCCGACTTCTAAAAGGTCCTATTTTGTGCTCCGCGGCTCTAGCACTTGCCAGAAGCGGCCGACGGAGGCCCCTCCCCCGCCGTCTATCCTCCCGAATATCGCCTCGGATTCACTTCTCTGCACGTCCTACCTTCCAGTAAGTGGTCGCTTCTCTGTTCAGAGAGTTGTTGCTACTCTCCTCTTCGATCTCCTGTTGAGTTCGTAGGTGTTCAGAATGGTTGGATCCCTATTCAGCTGAGTTCCTGAGACCAGACGAAATCCAGGTCTCCTACTCCTCCGCCATCTTGCTCCCTCCTATTTCATGCTTTAAATAAATAT
>NW_027403382.1:0-2892 GCF_003265705.2 Callorhinus ursinus
AAAAATTTAAAGAAAAAATAAAGAGAAGAAGAAGGGAGGCTGTGGACCAAACGGTACCATCTGACAATCAGTATGCTGAGTTCAGCCTGAGAATTCCAGTCCTCGCTCAACACCAATGGCCAACTGCTGGGGATGCCCTTCTGTGGCAGGTTAACTGTGATACTTGGCTTGCTCACCCCTCCTGCTCTTTCACGTTATTTAAGCTTCTATTTTCAATTATTTTTTCAATTTTTTTATTGTTATGTTAACCACCATACATTACATCATTAGTTTTGGATGTAGCATTCCACGATTCACTGTTTCTGCATAACACCAAGTGCTCCACGCAGAACGTGCCCTCTTTAATATCCATCACCAGGCTAACCCATCCCCCCACCCGCCTCCCCTCCAGAACCCTCAGTTTGGTTTTCAGAGTCCATCGTCTCTCATGGTTTGTCCCCCCCTACGACTTACTCCCCTTCATTCTTCCCCTCCTCCTATCTTCTTCTTTTTCTTTTTTCTTAACATCTGTTGCATTATTTGTTTCAGAAGTACAGATCTGTGATTCAAGTCTTGCACAATTGACACCACTCACCATAGCACATAACCTACCCAATGTCTATCACCCAGCCACGCCATCCCTCCCACCCCCATCACTCCAGCAACACTCAGTTTGTTTCCTGAGATTAAGAATTCCTCGTATCAGTGAGGTCATATGATACATATCTTTCTCTGATTGACTTATTTCACTCAGCATAACACCCTCCAGTTCCATCCATGTCGTTGCAAATGGCAAGATCTCATTCCTTTTGATGGCTGCATAATATTCCATTGTGTATATATACCACTTCTTCTTTATCCATTCAACTGTCGATGGACATCTTGGCTCTTTCCACAGTTTGGCTATTGTGGACACTGCTGCTATAAACATCGGGGTGCACGAACCCCTTCGGATCCCTATATTTGTATCTTTGTGGTAAATACCCAGGAATGCAATTGCTGGATCCTCTGGTAGCTCTATTTTCAACTGTTTGAGGAACCTCCATACTGTTTTCCAGAATGGTTGCACCAACTTCCATTCCCACCAACAGTGTAGGAGGGTTCCCCTTTCTCCACATCCCCACCAACATCTGTCGTTTCTTGATTTGTTAATTTGAGCCATTCTGACTGGTGTGAGCTGGTGTCTCATTGAGGTTTTGATTTGGATTTCCCTGATGCCGAGCGATGTTGAGCACGTTTTCATGTGTCCCTTGGCCATTTGGATGTCTTCTTTGGAAAAATGTCTGTTCATGTCTTCTGCCCATTTCTTGATTGGATTGTTTATTCTTTGGGTGTTGAGTTTGGTAAGTTCTTTATAGATTTTGGATACTAGCCCTTTATCTGATATGTCATTTGCAATTATTTTCTCCCATTCTGTCGGTTGTCTTTCGGTTTTCTGGACTGTTTCTTTTGCTGTGCAAAAGTTTTTATCTTAATGAAATCCCAATAGTTCATTTTTGCCCTTGCTTCCCTTGCCTTCGGTGATGTTTCTAGGAAGAAGTTGCTGCGGCTGAGGTCGAAGAGGTTGCTGCCTGTGTTCTCCTTTACGATTTTGATGGACTCCTGTCTCACGTTTAGGTCTTTCAACCATTTGGAGCCTACTTTTGTGTGTGGTGTAAGAAAATGATCCAGTTTCATTCTTCTGCATGTGGCTGTCCAATTTTCCCAACACCATTTGATGAAGGGACTGTCTTTTTTTCCATTGGACATTCTTTCCTGCTTTGTCAAAGATGAGTTGACCATATAGTTGAGGAAACATTTCTGGGCTCTCTATTCTGTTCCAATGATCTGTGTGTCTGTTTTTGTGCCAGTACCATACTGTCTTGATGATGACAGCTTTGTAATAGAGCTGAAAGTCCGGAATTGTGATGCCGCCAGCTTTGCTTTTCTTTTTCAACATTCCTCTGGCTATTCGGGGTCTCTTCTGGTTCCATACAAATTTTAGGATTATTTGTTCCATTTCTTTGAAAAAAGTGGATGGTATTTTGATGGGGATTGCATTGAATGTGTAGATTGCTCTAGGGAGCATTGACATCTTCACAATGTTTGTTGTTCCAATCCATGAGCATGGAACGTTTTTCCATTTCTTTGTGTCTTTCTCATTCTCAATTTCTTTCATGAGTATTTTATAGTTTTCTGAGTACAGATCCTTTGCCTCTCTGGTTAGATGTATTCCTAGGTATCTTATGGTTTTGGGTGCAATTGTAAATGGGATTGACTCCTTCATTTGTCTGTCTTCTGTCTTGTTGTTGGTGTATAGGAATGCCACTGATTTCTGTGCATTGATTTTATATCCTGCCACTCTACTGAATTCCTGTATGAGTTCTAGCAGTTTTGGGGTGGAGTCTTTTGGGTTTTCCACATAAACTATCATATCATCTGCAAAGAGTGAGAGTTTGACTTCCTCTTTGCCAATTTGGATGCCTTTGATTTCTTTTTATTGTCTGATTGCTGTGGCTAGGACTTCTAATACTATGTTGAATAGCAGTGGTGATAGTGGACATCCCTGCAGCATTCCTGACCTTAGGGGGAAAGCTTTCAGCTTTTCCCCATTAAGAATGATATTGGCTGTAGGTTTTTCATAGACGGCTTTTATGATATTGAGGTAGGTACCCTCTATCCCTATACTCTGAAGAGTTTTGATCAAGAAAGGATGCTGTACTTTGTCAAATGCTTCTTCTGCATCTATTGAGAGGATCATATGGTTCTTGTTCTTTCTTTTGTTAATGCATTGTATCACATTGATTGATTTTCGGATGTTGAACCAACCTTGCAGCCCAGGGATAAATCCCACTTGGTCAAGGTGAATAATCCTTTTAATGTACTATTGGATCCTATTGGCTAGTATTTTGGTGAGAATTTATGCATCCATGT
>NW_027403383.1:0-2622 GCF_003265705.2 Callorhinus ursinus
TTACCCCAAAGATACAAATGTAGGGATCAGAAGGAGTATGTGCACCCCGATGTTTATGGCAGCAATGTCCACAATAGCCAAACTGTGGAAAGAGCCAAGATGTCCATCGACAGATGAATGGATAAAGAAGAAGTGGTATATATATACAATGGAATATCATGCAGCCATCAAAAAGGATGAAATCTTGACATTTGCAACGACGTGGATGGAACTGGAGGGTATTATGCTGAGCAAAATAAGTCAATCAGAGAAAGACATGTATCATATGACCTCACGGATATGAAGAATTCTTAAACTCAGGAAACAAACTGAGGGTTGCTGGAGTGGTGGGGGGTGGGAGGGATGGCGTTGTTGGGTGAAAGACACTGGGGAGGGTATGTGCTATGGTGAGCGCTAAGTGTGCAAGACTGTTGAATCACAGATCTGTACCTCTGAAGAAAATAATACATTATTTGTTAAAAAAAAAAAGAAGAAGATAGCAGGAGGGGAAGAATGAAAGGGGGAGAATTGGAGGGCGAGACGAACCATAAGAGACAATGGACTCTGAAAAACAAACTGAGGGTTCTAGAGGGGAAGGGGCTGGGGGGATGGGTTAGCCTGGTGATGGGTATTGAAGAGGGCACATTCTGCATGGAGCACTGGGTGTTATATGCAAACAATGAATCATGGAACACTACATCAAAAACTAATGATGTAATGTATGGTGATTAACATAAGAATAAAATAAGTCGGACGTGGCCCTTCTGGTTGCCATTCCCATCCTCTTGCTGTATTTGTAACTCACTCTTCAATCACATTCAGGGTGATGGGGCTGTAACTCATGCAGGCAGCATGCAGAAATTGATAGACTGCTTCTACTGTGTTCTTATGCTAAGCAAGAGCAAGCGGCATCTGGTAACTCCAGAATAGATGGCCTTCTCGTCCCAGAGAACTGGCTTCTTGGCCAGCTGGATAAGCTCAGGTATGGGTAGCCGGTTTGCCTCCCACCCCTGGCTGCCCAAGGTATTTTCTTTCTGAGGAGAAGACGTTTTGCACCTGCCCAGTGTGCCCCATGACCTTGTCAGTGCAGGAAGAGCCCTTTCAGATACTGCCCCAAAGCTAGTTCCAAAGACTTGAACCTTAGCCTGAGCAACTACCTGTCCGGATCCCCTGTTTGGAAGGGCAGGAAAAACAGCAAAAGCCAGAAGTTTCCTTCTGAAATCTTTCCTTAGAAGAATGCAGGGTTTTTCAAACAGGGCTCCCAGGTGTGGTCAGTGGAGGTTTCCCTTTGCACAAGCCTGCTACTCTTAGTCTCGAGACAAACAACTTGCTAGGAAATTGTGCTAGTCACATCATTTTCAACATTATCTCATTCTCATCTCTAATGAAAGACTGGCTTCCCAATTATTTCGTTTCCATCCCTTTAATGGATGTTTCTCGATCTATGTTCTCTCTGGGCGCCACCCAGATTCACTGTCTCAGAGTGATACCCTCTGCATTCAACTGGGAGTCTGGGCAAGTCCTTGAGGCTTTGGGACAGTTTGGGCCACAGGGCCCCTCTTACCGTGGCTTCGGAACTAGTTTGACCATGGCAAGATTAGGCATCTGAAGGTAACCAACAGTGAATACTTGTGTGTTGGCATGGCCAGAGGATTTGGTGTGCAGCGCTGCCTTCATTTGTAGGGTATGGGAAAACAAAGTTAGACATCTCATTCCCAGATTTATTTCACTTCCATTTGAAATGTAGAATTTTGACTCTCATTGTACATTTCAGATATTCCTATTTTCTTATTTTTCTAAAGAGGTCTTGGGTCACCATCTGGTGCCATGGTGCTGTCACTCACACAGCCAGTACCCAGGGAGGGGTGGCAAGTTCCCAGTCTGGTCCCTTGCTAAGCAAGAGGTGTTAGTAACTGATATTTCCAAAGGAACTATGGCCTCCTGTTCCTGAGAACTTGGTTCTTTGCCAGTTAGGAAAGTGCAATGATTCGTAGCCAGCTTGCCTCCATCCCTTGGTTGATTGAGATGCCTTCACTTTAAAGAACAGACCATTTCCAAATGGGCAGCATGCCCCTGGAGCTGGTCAGTGCAGAAAGAACTTTTACAAGGGACGCTGCACCAAGAAACACTTCCAAATACTTGGCCATCGGGTCAGAGAACCAACCTGCTACCCCTGAATCACTGTTACCTTTAGCCATTGGTGGAAAATCAGAAATAACAGCTACCATCGGAAACATTCCTTCACTTCAAGAAGAATGGAGGCCTCTGGCTAAAGCTTTCCTGGGGTAGAAAATGGAAGTGTCCCTTAACCCAAGTCCATGAGTAATTCTTACTCCCAAAATGACCAAACTGTTGGGAGATTGTGCTAGTAACTTCATGCTCAACATGATCTCATTTTCATTTTTAATGAAGAAATTTGGCACTCTTTATATCTATTTCCATTCCTCCACTCTTTTTTTTTCAAGCTAGATTAACCCTGGGGGACGGCCTAGTGTCTCAGCTATGTCCTGTGCTTGAGCAACTGAACTGTGTGGATGAATGCTTGTCACGATGGGTCGGTTTGGTCAAAACACCTCTCAGTTTCTCAAAGATAAGTGTATGATATAATTCTTATGCTTTGACACGTAATACAGAAAAATACCA
>NW_027403383.1:2722-2891 GCF_003265705.2 Callorhinus ursinus
AACTCTATGGTCAACTAATCTTCAACAAAGCAGGAAGGAATGTCCAACGGAAAAAAGACAGTCTCTTCCACAAATGGTGTTGGGAAAATTGGACAGCCACATGCAGAAGAACGAAACTGGACCATTTCCTTACAGCACACACAAAAATAGACTCCAAATGGTTGAAAGA
>NW_027403384.1:0-2622 GCF_003265705.2 Callorhinus ursinus
TTACCCCAAAGATACAAATGTAGGGATCAGAAGGAGTATGTGCACCCCGATGTTTATGGCAGCAATGTCCACAATAGCCAAACTGTGGAAAGAGCCAAGATGTCCATCGACAGATGAATGGATAAAGAAGAAGTGGTATATATATACAATGGAATATCATGCAGCCATCAAAAAGGATGAAATCTTGACATTTGCAACGACGTGGATGGAACTGGAGGGTATTATGCTGAGCAAAATAAGTCAATCAGAGAAAGACATGTATCATATGACCTCACGGATATGAAGAATTCTTAAACTCAGGAAACAAACTGAGGGTTGCTGGAGTGGTGGGGGGTGGGAGGGATGGCGTTGTTGGGTGAAAGACACTGGGGAGGGTATGTGCTATGGTGAGCGCTAAGTGTGCAAGACTGTTGAATCACAGATCTGTACCTCTGAAGAAAATAATACATTATTTGTTAAAAAAAAAAAGAAGAAGATAGCAGGAGGGGAAGAATGAAAGGGGGAGAATTGGAGGGCGAGACGAACCATAAGAGACAATGGACTCTGAAAAACAAACTGAGGGTTCTAGAGGGGAAGGGGCTGGGGGGATGGGTTAGCCTGGTGATGGGTATTGAAGAGGGCACATTCTGCATGGAGCACTGGGTGTTATATGCAAACAATGAATCATGGAACACTACATCAAAAACTAATGATGTAATGTATGGTGATTAACATAAGAATAAAATAAGTCGGACGTGGCCCTTCTGGTTGCCATTCCCATCCTCTTGCTGTATTTGTAACTCACTCTTCAATCACATTCAGGGTGATGGGGCTGTAACTCATGCAGGCAGCATGCAGAAATTGATAGACTGCTTCTACTGTGTTCTTATGCTAAGCAAGAGCAAGCGGCATCTGGTAACTCCAGAATAGATGGCCTTCTCGTCCCAGAGAACTGGCTTCTTGGCCAGCTGGATAAGCTCAGGTATGGGTAGCCGGTTTGCCTCCCACCCCTGGCTGCCCAAGGTATTTTCTTTCTGAGGAGAAGACGTTTTGCACCTGCCCAGTGTGCCCCATGACCTTGTCAGTGCAGGAAGAGCCCTTTCAGATACTGCCCCAAAGCTAGTTCCAAAGACTTGAACCTTAGCCTGAGCAACTACCTGTCCGGATCCCCTGTTTGGAAGGGCAGGAAAAACAGCAAAAGCCAGAAGTTTCCTTCTGAAATCTTTCCTTAGAAGAATGCAGGGTTTTTCAAACAGGGCTCCCAGGTGTGGTCAGTGGAGGTTTCCCTTTGCACAAGCCTGCTACTCTTAGTCTCGAGACAAACAACTTGCTAGGAAATTGTGCTAGTCACATCATTTTCAACATTATCTCATTCTCATCTCTAATGAAAGACTGGCTTCCCAATTATTTCGTTTCCATCCCTTTAATGGATGTTTCTCGATCTATGTTCTCTCTGGGCGCCACCCAGATTCACTGTCTCAGAGTGATACCCTCTGCATTCAACTGGGAGTCTGGGCAAGTCCTTGAGGCTTTGGGACAGTTTGGGCCACAGGGCCCCTCTTACCGTGGCTTCGGAACTAGTTTGACCATGGCAAGATTAGGCATCTGAAGGTAACCAACAGTGAATACTTGTGTGTTGGCATGGCCAGAGGATTTGGTGTGCAGCGCTGCCTTCATTTGTAGGGTATGGGAAAACAAAGTTAGACATCTCATTCCCAGATTTATTTCACTTCCATTTGAAATGTAGAATTTTGACTCTCATTGTACATTTCAGATATTCCTATTTTCTTATTTTTCTAAAGAGGTCTTGGGTCACCATCTGGTGCCATGGTGCTGTCACTCACACAGCCAGTACCCAGGGAGGGGTGGCAAGTTCCCAGTCTGGTCCCTTGCTAAGCAAGAGGTGTTAGTAACTGATATTTCCAAAGGAACTATGGCCTCCTGTTCCTGAGAACTTGGTTCTTTGCCAGTTAGGAAAGTGCAATGATTCGTAGCCAGCTTGCCTCCATCCCTTGGTTGATTGAGATGCCTTCACTTTAAAGAACAGACCATTTCCAAATGGGCAGCATGCCCCTGGAGCTGGTCAGTGCAGAAAGAACTTTTACAAGGGACGCTGCACCAAGAAACACTTCCAAATACTTGGCCATCGGGTCAGAGAACCAACCTGCTACCCCTGAATCACTGTTACCTTTAGCCATTGGTGGAAAATCAGAAATAACAGCTACCATCGGAAACATTCCTTCACTTCAAGAAGAATGGAGGCCTCTGGCTAAAGCTTTCCTGGGGTAGAAAATGGAAGTGTCCCTTAACCCAAGTCCATGAGTAATTCTTACTCCCAAAATGACCAAACTGTTGGGAGATTGTGCTAGTAACTTCATGCTCAACATGATCTCATTTTCATTTTTAATGAAGAAATTTGGCACTCTTTATATCTATTTCCATTCCTCCACTCTTTTTTTTTCAAGCTAGATTAACCCTGGGGGAC
Source organism: Callorhinus ursinus (assembly GCF_003265705.2). NCBI lineage: Eukaryota > Metazoa > Chordata > Mammalia > Carnivora > Otariidae > Callorhinus > Callorhinus ursinus. Next base: position 2,465 of record NW_027403384.1, read on the forward strand.
GGCCTAGTGTCTCAGCTATGTCCTGTGCTTGAGCAACTGAACTGTGTGGATGAATGCTTGTCACGATGGGTCGGTTTGGTCAAAACACCTCTCAGTTTCTCAAAGATAAGTGTATGATATAATTCTTATGCTTTGACACGTAATACAGAAAAATACCA
>NW_027403384.1:2722-2891 GCF_003265705.2 Callorhinus ursinus
AACTCTATGGTCAACTAATCTTCAACAAAGCAGGAAGGAATGTCCAACGGAAAAAAGACAGTCTCTTCCACAAATGGTGTTGGGAAAATTGGACAGCCACATGCAGAAGAACGAAACTGGACCATTTCCTTACAGCACACACAAAAATAGACTCCAAATGGTTGAAAGA
>NW_027403385.1:0-2890 GCF_003265705.2 Callorhinus ursinus
TTGTTGGGAGATTTTTGATGACTGCTTCAATTTCCTTAGTGGTTATAAGTCTGTTCAGGGTTTCTATTTCTTCCTGGTTCAGTTTTGGTAGTTGCTACATCTCTCGGAATGCATCCATTTCTTCCAGGTTATCTAATTGGCTGGCATAGAGTTGCTCATAATATGTTCTTATAATTGTTTGTATTTCTTTGGTGGTGGTTGTGATCTCTCCTCTTTCATTCATGATTTTGTTGATTTGGGTCATTTCTCTTTTCTTTTTGATAAGTCTGGCCAGAGGTTTATCAATCTCGTTAATTCTTTCAAAGAACCAGCTCCTAGTTTCGTTGATCTGTTCTACTGTTCTTTTGGTTTCTATTTCATTGATTTCTGCTCTGATCTTTTATTATTTCTCTTCTCCGGCTGGGTTTAGGCTTTATTTGCTGTTCTTTCTCCAGCTCCTTTAGGTGTAGGGTTAGGTTGTGTATTTGAGACCTTTCTTGTTTCTTGAGAAAGGCTTGTACTACTATATACTTTCCTCTTAGGACTGCCTTTGGTGTGTCCCAAAGATTTTTGAACGTTGTGTTTTCATTTTCATTAGTTTCCATGAATTTTTTAATTCTTCTTTAATTTCCTGGTTGACCCATTCATTCTTTAGTAGGATGCTCTTTAGCCTCCATTTACTTGAGTTCTTTCCAACTTTCCTCTTGTGATTGAGTTCTAGTTTCAAAGCATTGTGGTCTGAAAATATGCAGGGAATGATCCCAATCTTTTGGTACCGGTTGAGACCTGATTTGTGACCTAGGATGTGATCTATTCTGGAGAATGTTCCATGGGCACTAGAGAAGAATGTGTATTCCGTTGCTTTCGGTTGGAATGTTCTGAATATACCTTGAAGTCCATTTGGTCCAGTGTGTCGTTTAAAGTCTTTATTTCCTTGTTGATCTTTTGCTTAGATGATCTGTCCATTTCAGTCAGGGGGGTGTTAAAGTCCCCCACTATTATGGTATTGTTGTGAATGTGTTTCTTTGCTTTTGTTATTAATTGCCTTATATAATTGGCTGCTCCCATGTTAGGGGCATAGATATTTATAATTGTTAGATCTTCTTGTTGGATAGACCCTTTAAGTAGGATATAGTGTCCTTCCTCAACTCTATTAAAGTCTTTGGTTTAAAATCTAATTTGTCTGATATAAGGATTGCCATCCCAGCTTTCTTTTGGTGTCCATTAGCATGGTAAATGGTTTTCCACCCCTTCACTTACAATTTGGGGATGTCTTTGGGTCTAAAATGAGTCTCTTGCAGACAGCATATCAATTGGTCTTGTTTTTTTATCCAATCTGATAGCCTGTGTCTTTTGATTGGGGCATTTAGCCCATTTACATTCAGGGTAACTATTGAAAGATAAGAATTTAGTGCCATTGTATTGCCTGTAAGGTGATTGTTACTGTATATGGCCTGTGTTCCTTTCTGGTCTATGTTACTTTTAAGCTCTCTCTTTGCTTAGAGGACCCCTTTCAATGTTTCTTGTAGGCCTGGTTTCCTGTTTGCAAATTCCTTTAGCTTTTGTTTGTCCTGGAAGCTTTTTATTTCTCCTTCTATTTTCAATGACAGCCTAGCTGGATATAGTATTCTTGGCTGCATATTTTTCTCATTTAGTGCTCTGAAGATATCATGCCAGTCCTTTCTGGCCTGCCAGCTCTCTGTGGCTAGGTCTGTTGCCAATCTAATGTATCTACCATTGTAGGTTACATATCTCTTCTCCCGAGCTGCTTTCAGGATTTTCTCTTTGTCTCTGAGACTTGTAAGTTTTACTATTAGATGTCGGGGTGTTGACCTATTTTTATTGATTTTGAGAGGGGTTCTCTGTGCCTCCTGGATTTTGATGCCTGTTTCCTTCCCCACATTAGGGAAGTTCTCTGCTATAATTTGCTCCAATATACCTTCTGCCCCCCTCTCTCTCTCTTCTTCTTCTGGGATCCCAATTATTCTAATGTTGTTTCATCTTATCTTATGGCTTATCTCTCGAATTCTGCCCTCATGATCCAGTAGATGTTTATCTCTCTCTCAGCTTCTTTATTTTCCGTCATTTGGTCTTCTATATCACTAATTCTCTCTTCTGCCTCATTTATCCTAGCAATTAGAGCCTCCATTATTGATTGCACCTCATTAATAGCCTTTTTGATTTTGACTTGGTTAGATTTTAGTTCTTTTATTTCTCCAGAAAGGGTCTCTCTAATAACTTCCATGCTTTTTTTCACACCCAGCTAGTATCTTTAAAATCATCATTCTGAACTCTAGTTCTGACATCTTACTAATGTCGGTATTAATTAGGTCCCTGGCAGTTGGTACTGCCCCTTGTTCTTTTTGTTGAGGTGATTTTTTTCCATCTTGTCTAGAGGAGAATAGATAAATGAGAGAACAAAATGCTAACAGGGTAACAACGTCCCCAGAAAATATACACTAAACAAACCAGAAAAGACCTGAAACCAGGGGTGAAGAAAGGGAAATAAAGAAAAAAAGAAAGGAAAAGGAAAAGATAAAAACAAACAAACAAAAACAAAACAAAACAGAAAAAAACAGAATATGATCTAATATGGTCAGGCTAGTGCATAGATCAGTGCCACACTCAAGATTTTGGGTGCATTTTGGTCTGTTAGAAGAAAGTGCCTCCCAAAATTTTAAAGAAAGAAAAATATATGTAGAAAAATAAGGGTTAATTCGATGAAGGGACATAATATGACTGTAAGGATGAAAATTATAAAAGATTTTATAAAAGGAATTGATAAGAAGTTGGTTGAAAAAAGAAAGAAGAGTATTTAAAAAAAGAAGGGAGAGAATGTGATCAGGCAGGAGACTAGAACAAAGCCATACACTAGAGATTTAGGGTATATTTTGATCTGTTAGAAGAACCT
>NW_027403386.1:0-1031 GCF_003265705.2 Callorhinus ursinus
GAGGTTTTGATTTGGATTTCCCTGATGCCAAGCGATGTGGAGCACCTTTTCAAGTGTCTGTTGGCCATTTGGATGTCCTCTTTGGAAAAATGTCTGTTCATGTCTTCTGCCCATTTCTCGATTGGAGTATTTGTTCTTTGGGTGTTGAGTTTGATAAGTTCTTTATAGATTTTGGATACTAGCCCTTTATCTGATATGTCATTTGCAAATATTTTCTCCCATTCTGTCGGTTGTCTTTTGGTTTTGTGGACTGTTTCTTTTGCTGAGCAAAAGCTTTTTATCTTGATGCAATCCCAATAGTTCATTTTTGCCCTTGCTTCCCTTGCCTTTGGCGATGTTTCTAGGAAGAAGTTGCTGCGGCTGAGGTCGAAGAGGTTGCTGCCTGTGTTCTCCTTTAGCATTTTGGTGGACTCCTGTCTCACGTTTAGGTCTTTCAACCATTTGGAATCTATTTTTCTGTGTGGTGTAAGGAAACGGTCCAGTTTCATTCTTCTGCATGTGGCTGTCCAATTTTCCCAACACCATTTGTTGAAGAGACTGTCTTTTTTCCATTGAACATTCTTGCCTGCTGTGTCAAAGATGAGTTGACCATAGAGTTGAGGGTCCATTTCTGGGCTCTCGATTCTGTTCCATTGATCTATGTGTCTGTTTTTGTGCCAGTACCATACTGTCTTGATAACAACAGCTTTGTAATAGAGTTGGAAGTCCGGAATTGTGATGCCACCAGCTTTGCTTTTCTTTTTCAATATTCCTCTGGCTATTGGGGGTCTCTTCTGGTTCCATACAAATTTTAGGATTATTTGTTCCATTTCTTTGAAAAAAGTGGATGGTATTTTTTTTAAGATTTTATTTATTTATTTATTTATTTGAGAAAGAGAATGAGAGAGAGAGCGAGAGAGAGAGAGAGAGAGAGCGAGCATGAGGTGGGGAGGGTCAGAGGGAGAAGCAGACTCCCTGCTGAGCATGAAGCCTGATGCGGGACTTGATCCCGGGACTTCAGGATCATGACCTGAGCCGAAGGCAGTCACTTA
>NW_027403386.1:1131-2890 GCF_003265705.2 Callorhinus ursinus
CTCGATTCTGTTCCATTGATCTATGTGTCTGTTTTTGTGCCAGTACCATACTGTCTTGATAACAACAGCTTTATAATAGAGTTGGAAGTCCGGAATTGTGATGCCACCAGCTTTGCTTTTCTTTTTCAATATTCCTCTGGCTATTGGGGGTCTCTTCTGGTTCCATACAAATTTTAGGATGATTTGTTCCATTTCTTTGAAAAAAGTGGATGTTTTTTTTTTAAGATTTTATTTATTTATTTATTTATTTGAGAAAGAGAATGAGAGAGAGAGCGAGAGAGAGAGAGAGAGCGAGCATGAGGTGGGGAGGGTCAGAGGGAGAAGCAGACTCCCTGCTGAGCATGAAGCCTGATGCGGGACTTGATCCCGGGACTTCAGGATCATGACCTGAGCCGAAGGCAGTCACTTAACCAACTGAGCCACTGAGGTGCCCAAAAGTGGATGGTATTTTGATGGGGATTGCATAAATGTATAGATTGCTCTAGGTAGCACTGACATCTTCACAATGTTTGTTCTTCCAATCCATGAGCATGGAACGTTTTTCCATTTTCTGTGTCTTCTTCAGTTTCTTTCATGAGTATTTTATAGTTCTGAGTACAGATCCTTTGCCTCTTTGGTTAAATTTATTCCTAGGTATCTTATGGTTTTGGGTGCAATTGTAAATGGGATCGACTCCTTGATTTGTCTCTCTTCTGTCTTGTTGTTGGTGTATAGGAATGCCACTGATTTCTGTGCATTGATTTTATAGCCTGCTACTTGACTGAATTCCTATATGAGTTCTAGCAGTTTTGGGGTGGAGTCTTTTGGGTTTTCCACATACAGTATCATGTCATCTGCGAAGAGTGAGAGTTTGACTTCCTCTTTGCCGATTTGGCTGCCTTGGATTAATTTTGTTGTCTGATTGCTGTGGCTAGGACGTCTAATACTATGTTGAATAGCAGTGGTGATAGTGGACATCCCTACCGTGTTCCACACCTTAGGGGAAAAGCACTCAGCTTTTCCCCATTGAGAATGATATTCGTTGTAGGTTTTTCATAGATGGCTTATGATATTGAGGTATGTACCCTCTATCCCTATACTCTGAATACTTTTGATCAAAAAAGGATGCTGTCCTTTGTGAAATGCTTTTTCTGCATCTATTGAGAGGATCATATGATTCTTGTTCTTTCTTTTGTTAATGTGTTGTATCACGTTGATTGATTTGTGGATGTTGAACCAGACTTGCAGCCCAGGGATAAATCCCACTTGGTCATGGTGAATAATCCTTTTAATGTACTGTTGGATCCTATTGGCCAGTATTTTGGTGAGAATTTTTGCATCCATGTTCATCAAGGATATTGGTCTGTAATTCTCCTTTTTGATGGGGTCTTCGTCTGGTTTTGGGTCAGGGTAATGGTGGCCCCATTAAATGAGTTTGGAAGTTTTCCTACCATTTCTATTTTTTGGAACAGTTTCAATAGAATAGGTATTAATTCTTCTTTAAATTTTTGATAGAATTCCCCTGGGAAGCTATCTGGCCCTGGGCTTTTGTTTCTTGGGAGAATTTTGATGACTGCTTCAATTTCCTTAGTGGTTATAGGTTTGTTCAGGTTTTCCATTTCTTCCTGGTTCAATTTAGGGAGTTGATACATCTCTAGGAATGCACCCATTTCTTCCAGGTTATCTAATTTGCTGGCATAGGGTTGTTCATAATATGTTCTTATAATTGTTTGTATTTCTTTGGTGTTGGTTGTGATCTCTCCTCTTTCATTCATGATAT
>NW_027403387.1:0-2890 GCF_003265705.2 Callorhinus ursinus
CTCCCCAATGTCTATCACCCAGCCACCCCATATTTCCCACACCCCACAACTCCAGCAACCCTCAGGTGTTACCTGAGATTAAGAATTCCTCATACCAGTGAGATTATATGACACATGTCTTTCTCTGATTGACTTATTTCACTCAGCATAACACCCTCCAGTTCCATCCATGTCGTTGCAAATGTCAAGATCTCATTCCCTTTGATGGCTGCATAACATCCCATTGTGTATATATACCACTGCTTCTTTATCCATTCATCTGTCGATTGACATCTTGGCTCGTTCCACAGTTTGGCTCTTGTGGACATTGCTGCTATAAACATTGGGGTACACGTACCCCTTCGGATCCCTACATTTAGATCTTTGTGGTAAATACCCAGTAGTGCAATTGCTGGATCCTATGGTAGCTCTATTTTCAACTGTGTTAGGAACCTCCATACTGTTTTCCAGAGTGGTTGCACCAGCTTGCATTCGCACCAACAGTGTAGGAGGGTTCCCCCTTCTCCACATCCCCGCCAACATCTGTCGTTTCCTGACTTGTTATTTTAGCCATTCTGACTGGTGTGAAGTGGTATCTCACAGAGGTTTTGATATGGATTTCCCTGATGCCGAGCGATGTGGAGCAGTTTTTCATATGTCTGTTGGCCATTTGGATGTCTTCTTTGGAAAATATCTGTTCATGTCTTCTGCCCATTTCTTGATTGGATCATTTGTTCTTTGGGGGTTGAGCTTGATAAGTTCTTTATAGATTTTGGATACTAGCCCTTTATCTGAGATGTCATTTGCAAATATTTTCTCCCATCCTGTCGGTTTGTTTTGGTTTTGTGGACTGTTAATTTTGCTGTGCAAAAGCTATTTATCTTGATGAAATCCCAAAAGTTCATTTTTGCCCTTGCTTCCCTTGCCTTTGGCGATGTTTCTAGGAAGAAGTTGCTGCGGCTGAGGTTGAAGAAGTTGCTGCCTATGTTCTCCTTTAGGATTTTGATGGACTCCTGCTAATTCTTAGGTCTTCCAACCATTTGGACTCTATTTTTGTGTGTGGTGTAAGGAAATGGTCCAGTTTCATTCTTCTGCATGTGGCTGTCCAATTTTCCCAACACCATTTGTTGAAGAGACTGTCTTTTTTCCATCGGACATTCTTTCCTGCTTTGTCAAAAATTAGTGGACCACAGAGTTGAGGGTCCATTTCTCAGCTCTCTATTCTGTCCTTTGATCTATGTGTCTGTTTTGTGCCAGTACCATCTGTCTTGATGATGACAGCTTTGTAATAGAGCTGGAAGTCCGGACTTGTGATGCCTCCAGCTTTGCTTTTCTTTTTCAATATTCCTCTAGCTATTCTGGGTCTCTTCTGGTTTCATACAAATTTTAGGATTATTTGTTCCATTTCTTTGAAAAAAGTGGATGGCCTGCAGAGGGCGCACGACCCCAGCTCCTGCTGGGAGCCCAGAGCCAGGCCTGCGCAGCCGCCGCGAACCTGATGTGGAGGCTTCTTGGGCCTGTGGGGCGCGTTCACGCTGACAGGAGCCCATCCTCCTCAGGACTCTCTGTGGAGGCTTCTAGAGCTTCACAAGGAGGTTGTTGGAAGGATCAAAGAATCACAGTGACACTTGGGAGACTCAGAGGCCCTGGAGATGTTGGCTGAAACGCTGTCATTTGGTCCGAATATTTGGGTCATAATACCCCAGTCGACACTGGATGATTTACTCTTTGTTGGTTGTAGGAATCAGTAGGTACCTGCCAGTAGAACTCACAGTGCATGAAGTCTAGGATATACTTACTTTTCATTACTTTTCAAGACTAGATTATTCTAGAAGAAGTGCTAAGCATGGGTCTTCCCTTCTTTGCGTTGTGCAACTGGCCTCTGTTTTCAGGAGCCGATACCTGGTGCTCATCACCACTGCTAATCCTGAGGACTGCCCCCGTCACCTCTCACAGTGGACATGACCATGTGGCTTGGGGGGTGCTCACTGATGAAGCCCCAATGCTGAGTACACAGCAGGGACCCCAGATCCTCTGCTGAATGAGGGAGGAGGGAGGGAGGGTTGGAGGGAGGGAGGGAGGGGGAGGGACGGTTGTTGGTGGGGAATGAATGAGGGAGAGAATGAATGAGGGAGGTTGTAAATCCACAGAAGCTGGGTCCATAAATCAGGAGTCCTTATTTGTGGTGAATTCTGAGGGCATCACAGCCCACCTGGGCCCTGGATGGTGGCTCAGGGCACGTATATCTGTCCTCCCAGTGCTGACCTTCCTTCTCCTTGGACCCGCTGTCATCCTGGATCCTCTGCCCCTCCTCCTCAGACAATTCTCAATGTTCCCAGGGGCAGGGTGGCTGGAGGGTTGGGTCTTAGGAGGGGCTGCCCAGATCCTGTGCCCCGGATGACACCGGGACAGTAGCTGCAGGGCATTCTCTCATGAGTACTGGGACCGTGGTTCCCATCCATCTCCTCGGGCATTAGTGTTGTTCCATTCCCTGCTCTCTCTGCCACTGCTGTGATGAACACTCCTGATAATACATGTGTGAAAAACCGACCCAGTGTTTCCGGGGTGAGTCTGAGGCTGAGGATGGGTGCACCTGTGGTCTCGGATGGGTGCTGCTCACTGTTCTCCCAGACAGGGGTGCCTGTCACCATTCTCTCCAGGGGACCTCTACTTCGTCACGTTCTCCCCAGGGTTGCTGGTCCCCAGATCAGACACTTTCCAGTCTGAGGGTGAACAGCGCTGCCTCCAAAGTTTTTCCTTTGCCGGAGTCCTTCCCTGGGAGCTCCCGCATCTCTGACACATATTCCCTGCGTACCTATCCTTCCACCTTGGACTTACATGTGTTTGGTCTCCGTCCCCATGGAACCCAGTGACTGGGAGCGTGGTTTGGAGTACAGTCAGGTGAAACCTT
>NW_027403388.1:0-1202 GCF_003265705.2 Callorhinus ursinus
CTGCAAGAGACTCATTTTAGACCCAAAGACACCCCCAGATTGAAACTGAGGGGGTGGAAAACCATTTACCATGCTAATGGACACCAAAAGAAAGCTGGGGTGGCAATCTTTATATCAGACAAACTAGATTTTAAAACAAAGATTGTAATAAGAGATGAGGAAGGACACTATATCCTACTTAAAGGGTCTATCCAACAAGAAGATCTAACAATTGTAAATATCTATGCCCCGAACATGGGAGCAGCCAATTATATAAGGCAATTAATAACAAAAGCAAAGAAACACATTGACAACAATACAATAATAGTGGGAGAATTTTAACACCCCCCCTGACTGAAATGGACAGATCATCTAAGCAAAAGATCAACAAGGAAATAAAGACTTTAAATGACACACTGGACCAAATTGACTTCACAGACGTATTCAGAACATTCCATCCCAAAGCAATGGAATACACATTCTTCTCTAGTGCCCATGGAACATTCTCCAGAATTGATCACATCCTAGGGCACAAATCAGGTCTCAACCGGTACCAAAAGATTGGGATCATTCCCTGCATATTTTCAGACCACAATGCTTTGAAACTAGAACTCAATCAGAAGGGGAAAATCGGAAAGAACTCAAATACATGGAGGCTAAAGAGCATCCTACTAAAGAATGAATGGGTCAACCAAGAAATTAAAGAAGAATTTAAAAAATTCATGGAAACCAATGAAAATGAAAACACAACTGTCCAAAATCCTTGGGATACAGCAAAGGCAGTCCTGAGAGGAAAGTATATAGCAATACAAGCCTTTCTCAAGAAACAAGAAAGATCTCAAATACACAACCTAACCCTACACCTAAAGGAGCTGGAGAAAAAACAGCAAATAAAGCCTAAACCCAGCAGGAGAAGAGAAATCATAAAGATCAGAGCAGAAATCAATGAACTAGAAACCAAAAGAACAGTAGAACAGATCAACGAAACTAGGAGCTGGTTCTTTGAAAGAATTAACAAGATTGATAAACACCTGGCCAGACTGATCAAAAAGAAAAGAGAAAAGACCCAAATCAACAAAATCATGAATGAAAGAGGAGAGATCACAACCAACACCAAAGAAATACAAACAATTATAAGAACATATTATGAGCAACTCTATGCCAGCAAATTCGACAACCTGGAAGAAATGGGTGCATTCCTAGAGATGTATCAACTACCAAAA
>NW_027403388.1:1302-2889 GCF_003265705.2 Callorhinus ursinus
TATTCTCCTGAAACTGTTCCAAAAAATAGAAATGGAATGAAAACTTCCAAACTCATTTTATGAGGCCACCATTACCTTGATCCCAAAACCAGACAAAGACCCCATCAAAAAGGAGAATTACAGACCAATATCCTTGATGAACATGGATGCAAAAATTCTCACCAAAATACTAGCCAATAGGATCCAACAGTACATTAAAAGGATTATTCACCACGACCAAGTGGGATTTATCCCTGGGCTGCAAGGATGGTGCAACATCCGCAAATCAATCAACGTGATACAATACATTAACAAAAGAAAGAACCAGAATCATACGGTCCTCTCAATAGATGCAGAAAAAGCATTTGACAAAGCATCCTTTCTTGATCAAAACTCTTCAGAGTATAGGGATAGAGGGTACATACCTCAATATCATAAAAGCCATCTACGAAAAACCTAAAGCGAATATCATTCTCAATGGGGAAAAGCTGAGAGCTTTTCCCCTAAGGTCAGGAACGCGGCAGGGATGTCCACTCTCACCACTGCTATTCAACATAGTATTAGAAGTCCTAGCCACAGCAATCAGACAACAAAAAGAAATCAAAGGCATCCAAATCGGCAAAGAGGAAGTCAAACTCTCACTCTTTGCAGATGATATGATACTGTATGTGGAAAACCCAAAAGACTCCACTCCAAAACTGCTAGAACTCATACAGGAATCCAGTCAAGTAGCAGGCTATAAAATCAATGCACAGAAATCAGTGGCATTCCTATACACCAACAACAAGACAGAAGAGAGACAAATCAAGGAGTCGATCCCATTCACAATTGCACCCAAAACCATAAGATACCTAGGAATAAATTTAACCAAAGAGGCAAAGGATCTGTACTCAGAAAACTATAAAATACTCAGGAAAGAAATTGAAGAAGACACAAAGAAATGGAAAAACGTTCCATGCTCATGGATTGGGAGAACCAACATTGTGAATATGTCAATGCTACCTAGAGCAATCTACACATTCAATGCAATCCCCATCAAAATACCATCCACTTTTTTCAAAGAAATGGAACAAATAATCCTAAAATTTGTATGGAACCAGAAGAGACCCCGAATAGCCAGAGGAATATTGAAAAAGAAAAGCAAAGCTGGCGGCATCACAATTCCGGACTTCCAGCTCTATTACAAAGCTGTCATCATCAAGACAGTAGGGTACTGGCACAAAAACAGACACATAGATCAATGGAACAGAATCGAGAGCCCAGAAATAGACCCTCAACTCTATGGTCAACTCATCTTTGACAAAGCAGGAAAGAATGTCCAATGGAAAAAAGACAGTCTCTTCAACAAATGGTGTTGGGAAAATTGGACAGCCACATGCAGAAGAATGAAACTGGACCATTTCCTTACACCACACACAAAAATAGACTCCAAATGGTTGAGAGACCTAAACGTGAGACAGGAGTCCATCAAAATCCTAAAGGAGAACACAGGTAGCAACCTCTTTGACCTCAGCCGCAGCAACTTCTTCCTAGAAACATCGCCAAAGGCACGGGAAGCCAGGGCAAAAATGAACTATTGGGATTTCATCAAGATAAAAAGCTTTTGCT
>NW_027403389.1:0-2889 GCF_003265705.2 Callorhinus ursinus
CAAGAGTTAGATACTTAACTGACTGAGCCATCCAGATGCCCCACTGCTTTATTAGGTAATTTCTAAAAATTTAAGTATCCTGAGCCTTAGTCTCTCAATTTCTGAAGGCAGTGTTGCATACTGAACATCACTCAGTGTGAATATTGTGAGGATGAATGACATGTGTGGAATTTCCTTTTTTAGTTCAAAGAAAATATTTCAGGGTAAAAGTTGTAATTGTGTATATGTGTGTTTGTATACATTTTCTTTCACATCAGCTCACTCACATAGGTACACACACATTTATGATTTCATCACTTACGTTGAAAGGAAACTATAGGAAGTTGGAAAGGGTACCATGAAGAGAATGAACCACATGAAATAAAAGGATGCAGAAATACAGACAGAGATTTAAATTACAATGAGTGACCTTAATTTTGATCCTGGAGTTCCTTTCCTATGTCACTGCCTCAAAGTCCTCAGAGTCAGACCACAGGCACATTCATGCCATGAGAAATTCACTGTACCAGCTGATGGGGCAGAATATAACCAAACCAAATTAAAATTTCCTTTCTACCCGCTGTGGGTTTCAACTCAAAATGCCCATTCCCAAGAGAAGCTGATGAATGAATTGAGAAGATTACACTCAGTTTCCTCATACAATTTTATTGACTCTGTCCATATGAGATTCCTCCCGCTGCTGTAAAATATCCCCACACTAGTTCCTTAAAACAAACACGCACATGCTCTTACAGTTCGGGAGTCAGAAGCTTGGAAGGAGTCTCATCAGGCTAACAGCAAGATGTCTGCTGTCTGAGTTCCTTCTAGAGGCTCAAGGGAGAATGTGTGTCCTTTCCAATTCCAGTTTCTCTTGCTGGCCACCTGCATTCCTCGCTCATGGATCTTCCTCCACCTTCAGAGCCGGCAGGGCAGCATTTTCAACGTCTCTCTGACACCAACTCTTCTGTCTCCCTTGTCGACATTTGGAGGACTGTTGTGATTACCTTAGCCCCACCTGGACAATCATAAGTAATCTCTTTATCTTAATGGCAGCTGATTAGCAACGCTGTTCAATCTGCTACCTTAATTTCCTTGTGCTCTAGAAAAATAACATTTTCATAACTACTGATTAGGATGTGGACATACTTAGGAGGCCCTTATTCTGTCTTCTGAAAAGTCTTTACACAACGGATGAATCATTGAACACTACATCAAAAACTAATGAGGTACTATATGTTGTCTAATTGAACATAACAATAAAAAATTAATTAATTAATCCATAAAGCCTTTTTAAAAAATGATTTAAATTCAATTAACATATAATGTATTATTGGTTTCAGAGTTAGAGGTCAGTGATTCATCAATCTCATATAATACCCAGTGCTCATCACATCACATGCCCTCCTTAATGTCCATCCCCCAGTTACCCCATCTCCCCACCCTTCTCCCCTCCAGCAACCCTCAGTTTGTTTCCTAGCTTAAGAGTCTCTTAGGGTTTGTCTCCATGACTTCGTCTTGTTTAATTTTTTCCTCTTGTCCCCTATGATCCTGTTTTGTTTCTCAAATTCCACGTATTAGCCAGATCAGATGATAATTGTCTTTCTCTGATTGGCCTATTTCCCTTAGAATAACACACTCTAGTTCCATCATTGGAAATGGCAAGATTTCATTTTTTTTGATGACTGAAATATTCCATTGTATATATATACCACATCTTCTTTATCCATTCATCTGTTGAAGGACATCTCAGCTCTTTCCATAGTTTGGCTGTTGTGGACATTGCTGCTATAAACATTGGGGAGCAGATGCCCTTTCAGATCACTGCATCTCTATCTTTGGGGTAAATACCCAGTAGTGCAATTGTGGGGTCATAGGGTAGCTCTACTTTTAACTTCTTGAGGAACCTTCATACTGTTTTCCAGAGTGGTTGCACCAGCTTGCATTCTCACCAACAGTGTAGGAGGGTTCTCCTTTCTCTGAATCCTCGCCAACATCTGTTGTTTCCAGACTTGTTAATTTTAGCCATTCTGACCAGTGTGAGCTGGTAGCTCATTGTGGTTTTTATTTGTATTTCCCTGACGCCAAGTGATGTGGAGTACTTTTTCCTGTGTCTGTTGGCCATTTGGACGTCTTCTTTGGAAAAATGTCTGTTCATGTCTTCTGCCCATTTCTTGGTTAGATTATTTATTCTTTGGGTGTTGAGTTTGATAAGTTCTTTATAAGTTATAAGTCTGGGTACTATTCTCCAAAATCTATAAAAAGTCTTTTGCAGGTGTACCACATAGTGATTTGACAAATTTACACAGTATGCTCTGCTCACCATAAGTGTAGATACCATCTGTCCCCATACAACACTATTACAATGTATTGACTGTATTCCTTATGCTGTGACTTTTATTCCTGTGACTTATTCGTTTCATAACTGGAAACCTGTAGGTCTCACTATTGTACTCCCAAATTAATGTAACCTTGTGTGTCAACTCTACTAAAAACTATTATAAAATATAAATATATTTCCTTCAAAGAGCTGGAACAAACAATCCTAAAATTTGTATGGAACCAGAAAAGACCCTGAATCATCAAGGAAATGTTGAAAAAGAAAAACAAAGCTGCATCAAAATCCTAGAGAACACAGGCAGTAACCTCTTTGACATCGGACACATCAACTTCTTTCAGGAGTTCTTTCAGGACACGTCTCCAAAGGCAAGGGAAACAAAAGCAAAAATGAACTTTTGGGACTTCCTCAAGATAAAGAACTTCTACACAGCAAAGCAAACAGTCAACAAAACAAAGAAACAGCCCATGGAATGGGAAAAGATATTTACAAATGACACTACAGATAAAGGGTTGGTATCCAAGATCGCTAAAGAACTTCTCAAACTCAACACCCAAAAAACAAATAATCAAGTC
>NW_027403390.1:0-2889 GCF_003265705.2 Callorhinus ursinus
GCTTAACGAATGAGCCAGCCAGGCGCCGCATGCTGTCATCTCCTATCTGAGACCAGAACTCCCCTCTTCACCTACTCTCCGCCTGCTATCCTGACTGTCAGCTTGGAGAAAGGGGGAGCAGAGCAGGTGCCCACATTCTCCTCCTTCATCCCTGGCTTCCCCACCACCTCCTTCGGGGATTTCAACAGATTCTCCACATGCACACCCAGGATATTTCTTACAAAGTGCTTGGCTGCAGGACTGATGAGCTCTGGCCCGAGGGTACTGAGGAGGAACCCTGAGAACCACACAGCAGTGACCAGGTCCTATATGTTCTTGAATCACCACCGTCAGCTGCTCCCAGGTCTTCTCAGGGCCTTTTGTATCAAGCCCAAAGGAGATGGCGGGGAGGAAGGTCCTGGCTGCCTCCTACTGAGTCATTGTTCCTGGCCCTGCTGGGCATATTAGCTTGCTAGGGCTGTGGGAACTAAGTACAGCACCCGAGGGGCATAAGCGTCAGAAATCCATCGGCACCCCTCAGGCACTGTGTTGTTGGAGTCTGCCTGTTTTCTTCCTTCTTAGCTTCTCCTTTCCCCAAATTCTCCTGGTACTTATTTCTCTCTCCCTCACATCCCATTCAGCTGCCACATCAAGGTAAGTGGGCTGTGTTGTCTCCTCCATTTGCATCCATACATGTGGGAATCCCCACTCCACTCCCTCAAATAAATAAATAAATCTTGAACATGACTGTTCACAGTGACCTCAAGCTAGCAGCACATTTTACATCACCTGCAACTAAGATTTTTGCCCCATCATCTGCCTACAGATTTGGCTCACTCTAAAAAAAAATCCTAGTTACTCTTAAAAAACAACAATTTTAAATACAGTAAAACTTGCTTTTTACAGTGAGGTTTTACAAATGCATAGATTCTTATTACCACCACCGCAGACAGGATACTGAACAATTTCAAGAGCCCAAAGAGTTATATTATTTTGTTTTCATATCCTTACCCCACCTCTACCTCCTGACAACCATGGATGTGTTCTCTGCATCAATATTTTTGCCTCTTTCCAGAATTTCATATAAATGGAATAATACTGTATATAACCTTTTGAGACTGGGTTCTTCCACCTAGCACAATGCCTTTGCAATTCATCCAAATTCTGTGTATCAACAGTTGTTAGTTTTATTGCTGAGTAGTATTGTTGCATGAATGTGACATGGTGTGTTCATCCATTTAACTCTGCAAAACATTTGGGTTGTTTCTGGTTTGTGGAGATTATCAATAAAGTTTCCATAGGTATTCATGTACAGGTTTTGTGTGAACATGAATTTCCATTTCTTGAGAATAAATACCTGGAAGTGGGACTTTGGGTCATCTGATTAAATTATATTTAGCTTTTAAGGAAACTGCCAAATCTTTCTCTCGAATAACTGTACTATTTTGTATTTCCATCATCAATATATAAGAATTCTAGTTGCTCCAAATCTTTGTCAAAGCTAGACATCACTAGTATTTTTATTTTAGTCATTCTAATAGGTATGTGGGTTATCTCCTTAGGTGTTTTGTTTGTTTGTTTGTTTTAAAGATTTTATTTATTTATTTGACAGAGACAGAGACAGCAAGAGAGGGAACACAAGTAGGGGGAAGGGAGAGGGAGAAGCAGGCCTCCCACTGAGCAGGGAGCTTGATGCGGGGCTGGATCCCAGGACACCAGGATCATGACCTGAGCTGAAGGCAGACGCTTAACGACTGAGCCACCCAGGTGCCCCATCTCCTTAGGTTTTAATTTGCATTTCCCTACTGACTATGATGTTGAGCATTGATTCATGAGCTTGTTTGTCATTCATATATTTTTTTTAGTGAAGTGCATGTCTCTCCAAAAATTTAGTCCATTTTTAAATTGGATTGTTTGTTTTCTTATGTTGAGGTTTGAAAGTTTTTACATACTCTGTATATAAGTCCTTTGTTTTATATCTGAGTGGTGTTTACCTGAATCTACAGGTGTGATAAAACGGCATTGAAACACACACACACATGTAAAACTTGTAAAATCTGAACAAATTCTGTAGATTGTACCAACATCAATTTCCTGGCTTTTGATATTGTACTATAGTTATGCAAAATGTTACCATAGGGGGGAACTGGAAGAAGAATACACAGAACTTCTTTATACTTTTTTTTTTTTTACAACTTCTTGTGAATCTATATCAAAATAAAGAGAAGAGGAAGTGTAGCCAAGTTCACAATAGATATTGAATCCATACTCTTCATAACAACTTAAAAGATTTTCCATTAATTTCTGTGTTGATATTTGTTGTCTTCTTCCTTACACTATCTTTGAATTTTCTTTTTTTTTTTAAAGATTTTATTTATTTATTTAACAGAGAAAGACACAGTGAGAGAGGGAACACAAGCAGGGGGAGTGGGAGAGGGAGAAGCAGGCTTCCCGCGGAGCAGGGAGCCCGATGCGGGGCTCGATCCCAGGACCCTGGGATCATGACCTGAGCCAAAAGCAGACGCTTAACGACTGAGCCACCCAGGTGCCCCGTCTTTTTCTTTTTTTTAAGATTTTACTTATTTATTTGACAGAGAGAGAGAGAGAGAGAGAGCACAAGCAGGGGGAGCAGCAGGCAGAGGGAGAGGGAGAAGCATGCTCCCCGCGCAGCAGGAAACCCAAGGCAGGGCTCAATTCTACGACCCTGGGATCACGACCTGAGCTGAAGGCTCAATCAACTGAGCCACCCAAGCACTCCTATCTTTGAGTTTTCTATGTTGTTCTTTGTCTAACTTTTTTAAAAAAGATTTTATTTATTTATTTGACAGAGAGAGCGAGAGTGAGAGAACACAAGCAGGGGGAGCGGCAGGCAGAGGGAGAAGCAGGCTTCCCGCTGAGCAGGGAGCCTGA
>NW_027403391.1:0-2889 GCF_003265705.2 Callorhinus ursinus
GTGGAGCTTTGTTGGGGCAGCCTTAGGAAA
Organism: Callorhinus ursinus; assembly: GCF_003265705.2. NCBI lineage: Eukaryota > Metazoa > Chordata > Mammalia > Carnivora > Otariidae > Callorhinus > Callorhinus ursinus. The sequence continues at coordinate 31 of NW_027403391.1, forward strand.
CTAATACAGCTTCCTCTTTCTACGTGGAGGTATCTATAAAGATATTTCAGGGTAGTTGCTACAAGCTTAGGTCCTGGTGTCTGACAGACCTGTTTTGAATTGTGGTTCTTCCATTTTGTGGTTTGTGATCACAGACAAGTTACCTAACCTCTCTGCCGCAGTTTCTACAATATGAAAAAAGAGGGAAATTAAAACTATTTCATGGATACCAAGAGGATGATAGATGAGATGATCACCTCACAGGCTGGTTAAGATTCTGAAATGAGGTCAGCATGTGTGAGCTGGGCACAGGGTCGGCCACGTGGTGGCCACTCCGTACCTTCAGCTGATAGAATTATTAATGGGGACCTTGGAGCTCCTGTCAGTGGAAGCTTACATCTTGTGCTCTGCAGGGCTCCAGGACTGGCTTTGGGATGTGTGACCCATGTTCAGAAGGGCTCCATTCTTAGTTTAATGCTCTGCTGATACCACCAAGGAATTTTTCATAATTTTTAGACAAGGGGCTCCCATTTTCATTTGCACTGAGCCCACAAGTTACGTAGCTGGTCCTGCTTAGCTCCACCAGCCAGGCACATGGGTTGAAACCCGGTTTATAACCAGCATTTGCAGGAGCAATTTCTCCTCAGAAGTTAAGCGACTCTCAGGAGTCTGGCCCCTTTGCTAGCTTCAGTGCATTACTGTCCCCCAGTGCCATCCTTAGAGGTGGGTTACATTTAAATTTCCAAATTTTTTATCTCAAACTTAATTGGAATACGACCTGTACTTTTAAAAAAAATCTCCCTTGCAGAAATGTTTCTTGGTGTTTGGGGAAAAGGATAAAGAAGGGCTTTTGTAGCCCATCTCCCTCCTGATTCTTCTGTGTGTCCCACGAGGCCTTGCGCTGTGGAACTGAGCATGAAATATGTCCTGCTAGAACTGGTGAAGGCTTCCTCAGAACAAGGCACACTCTTCTTTTTAGCCCAAAGGGATATTTTGGCCTCTTTAGCCACGCTGACCAAGGCTTCAGGCACCTTTCTGCCTTCAATGTGGCATTCATCACATATTCATTAACAAGTATTTCTATGCCAGTGCTATTCTAGGTGCTGAGGAGGCAACATGGAACAAAACAGCCAAAACCTTGACTTTCCTAATCTATATCATGTGAAAATAAATGCTTGATGAAAAATAAGGCAGGGCATAGGGATGGAGTGGGTCAGGAGGATGGGACGAGGGTTTGCTATTTTATATGGGGTGTTCAGGGCCACCTTCTCTCGGGACGTTCGGGGGAGACCAGAAGGAAGTGAAAGGCAGGTCAGTGGGTATGTGGAAGGGGCACATCCCAAGCCAAGGAAGAGCCAATGTGGAGGCACAGAGGGGCGCAGGCCTCTACACTTGGGCAAGGAGGCTGGTGTGGCTGGACCGGCGAGCAGCAGACAGGCATGGTAAAGAGAGCCCAAGGTAAGCGGACAGGAATGGTAAGGAGTGGACAGGGGCCTGGCAGGTGGCGGAGAACCTTGTGGATTTTACTCTGAATGAGATGGAAACTGGAGGGATATGAAAGGCTCTGACTTATGTTTTTAAAAGATGGCTGTGAACATGTTCACAAAAACATGGCTGGGAGGCAAGAACAAAGCAAGATCAGTGAGGTGGATACTGAAAGATTCCAGGTGGGAGATGATGTGGGCTTTGAGGTGGCAGCAGTGGGATGGTGAGAAGAAGTCAGAAAGGGATCTATTTTGAAGGCAGAGCTGACAACACTGCTGATGGACTGCATGTGCGGTATCGGTGGGGGCTTAGGGAGCCCAAGGTGCTGAGCCTGAAAACCTGGAATAGAGTCATTTGCTGAGATGGGGAAATGATGACGAGCAGGACATGGAGCTTGTTTGGGACACGTTTGGTCTGTGACTCCCATGAGACCACTACATGGACATACCATGAAAACCACTGGATATGCTGCAGAGGCTGTGTTCAGGAGAGGGACCCGATCTGGAGACCATCCACACACACAAGGTATTTAAAGCAGCAGGGCTGGAGGACTTCACCTAGCACAGGTATCAGTGGGAAGGAGAAGAGACCCAGGGACCAAGCCCCAAGGCACTCTGATGTTTAGGGATCGAGGAAATGAGAAGAAGCTAGCAAAGGAGGCTGAGAAGCCCCCAGTGAAGTAGGAAAAGCAAGAGAAAGTGCGGTCTTCACAGCTAAGTATTTGTAAGAAGGAAGGACAGGTACTGTGTCAGATGCTGCTGGAAAATTGAAGGAGATGGGGACCAAACACTGACCACCAGATTTGCCAACATGGAGGTCATGGGGACCTTGACAAGATCAGTACAGCAGGCAACATCTTCATGGGACTGAATGTAGGAAAGAATGGAAGGCTCTGTTGTAAAGCCAAGTTGAGAAGGCAGGAGCTGGTAGTGGATGTGGGGTCAAGGTAGGTTCTCTAAAGATGGGCAATCCTGCAGGATGATTGTACTTGGATGGAAATGACCCAAGGGGGGTGGGGGGGGAGGCTTGATGATCTAGGACAGACAGGGGACAACTGCTGGAATAATGTCCTTGAGTATGCAAGCAAAGTTGGAATCTGCCGTAACAGCCAGGGGTGGGCCCCCTAGAGGAGTACGAATGTTTTATGCTTTGGGGCAGACGTGGGGCAGCACATGTGGACACAGGTGCAGCTCTGGTGGTAGTTTTAAGTGGGGAGTGATGGAAGTTCTTTGGATTCATTCTAGTTTCTCGGTGAAATAAGAAGTAAGGTCATCAACGGAGAGTGAGGAGGGTTTGGGAAGTCTGAGAAGGGAGGAATCCAAGTGAAATAATAATCGAAGGCATTTTTTTTTGAAAGCCTATTAGTGGGTTGTGAAATCAATTCAGAAGGTTGCC
>NW_027403392.1:0-1501 GCF_003265705.2 Callorhinus ursinus
ATTAACTGGCTGTAATCATTTTTTGTTGATTGTTTAGGAAGCTCTGTGTATAAGATGATGTCATCTCTGGTCACTGAATAGACCTAGTTCTACTGTTTTCTTCCACATGTGGATTTCTTGCCTTATCATTCTGGGTAGAACTTTCAGTATGATACTGAGCAATGAGTGAAAGCCAGCATGATGGACTTGTGTTTGATTTTAGAGTAGAGCTGTCAGTCCTCAAAATTGAGCATTATGTTTGATTAGAGTTAGGATTGGGGTTAGGGTTAAGGGTTAGGTTTAAGGGTTAGGGTTATGGTTGGTGACCCTGTGACCCATGAAGCCCGACACTCAGCATGCTGGTGCCAAGAACACTCCCCCTTTGCTGAGCTCCCAGGCAAACCCTGCACGTCCCCTCCCCTGGCTGTCCCCCTGCAGGTTGTCCCCACCTGTCATGAGTTGAGCACCTTTGGGCACAGCCCTTGTTCTATGCCCTACAGACTGGGTAGAATCAGCTGCATGGGTTTCTAGCCTCTAAGCCTCAGTCTCCCCTTTGTAAGATGGGGTCCTGAGGGCTCCCATCTCTGGGAGCCGAAGGTAGGGAGGCCCCAACAGCAGATGCACTCAGGCCAGTCCAGGAGGGTGGCTGTTGCTTAAAGCACCCCAGGGCCTGCCCCCTTGAAGAAAGAGTACACGTTCACGGCGCAGGTTTTGGGGTCCTGCCGCCAGCCTCTGGCAGTGACCCTCCTCCAGGCCTGTCCCCTGTCCCTGTGGATACATGGTGTTCCTGGCACTGTTCCTGCAGACAGTTGAGAAGAACTTCATGGTGGGACACAATTTCACATACTACGTCTTCACCAGTCAGTTGCCCGCCAGGCCCCATGTGCCCCTCCGGGAAGGCCGGAGGACGGTGGTCCTCGAGGTTCCTAGCACCCCGCGCTGGGAGGACGCATCCATGCAGAGCAAGTGATGATCCGCCACTTCTGTAAGCAGCTCTTCCTGTCATCACGCGCTGAAATAAAGTTCTCAGACTCCAATCTGAGCGGCCATGCAGTGCTGCCTCTGCAAGTAGGGCAGCAGCAGCTGGTTCTGCACATCGCTTTTATTTCATTTTTTATCAGAAAAGCAAGGGCAGATGCCTCAAAGCGTGGGAAAGGAGGACAAAGGGATGGCAAGTATCCTGAAGCTTTAAAGCAGGCCTGCACCCTCCTCTACACGCAGGCACGCTGGGAGGCCGTCATGGGGTCGGGAAAGAGTGGGATGTTTGTGCTAGCAAACGCCAGGTGCAGGAAGGGGGGCACGGAGGGTTACATTCTTTCCTGGCTCCTAACCTAGGCCCTGCCCCTGGGGATCATGCGATCGTGCTCCTACCGGGCCATTGTGTTCAGTAGCCTGAGAACAGGAACGCTGCTGACTTTTCAGCTGCTTCCACAATCACTCCTTAGGGCTAACAATATATTTTCTAAGATTAACTCCACAATTCCTCCGTGAGGTGGACTACCTGGTGTGCAGAGTGGTGGAC
>NW_027403392.1:1601-2889 GCF_003265705.2 Callorhinus ursinus
CCTCCTCTACACGCAGGCACGCTGGGAGGCCGTCATGGGGTCGGGAAAGAGTGGGATGTTTGTGCTAGCAAACGCCAGGTGCAGGAAGGGGGGCACGGAGGGTTACATTCTTTCCTGGCTCCTAACCTAGGCCCTGCCCCTGGGGATCATGCGATCGTGCTCCTACCGGGCCATTGTGTTCAGTAGCCTGAGAACAGGAACGCTGCTGACTTTTCAGCTGCTTCCACAATCACTCCTTAGGGCTAACAATATATTTTCTAAGATTAACTCCACAGTTCCTCCGTGAGTTGGACTACCTGGTGTGCAGAGTGGTGGACATGAAGTTCCGTGACCATGTGACTATGGAGATCCTGTCCCCCCACTTTGGCACCCTGCACCTCGGTTTCTACCAGGCGGCCCAAAAGGACTTCAGCTATGAGCATTGGCCACATTCCCAGGCGCACATTCCCCAGGGGCAAGGGCGACTTTGACTACAAGGTAGCCTTTTCTTGGAGGTCACTGGTAGAGGTTCACCAACTGACCTTGGTCTGTCACCAGACATTGGGGGTCAACATGGCCAATGGGATCAAGGCTGTGTGGCATGACGAGAGCCACCTGAACAGGTACCTGCTGGACCATAAGCCCATTAAGGTGCTGTCCCCAGAGGACCTGTAGGACCCACAGCTGCTGGGCTGTCCGCAGAGGACCTGTGGGATCCACAGCTGCTGGGCTGCCACCCATCATGAAGAAGCTGAGATTCATGGCTGTGCCCAAGAATCACCAGGACAGCAGCAGGGGTTAGTACTTGAGGAGTCGTTTTGGTGCCCACCGGGTCTTTCACTTGAGTTAACAGATGAGCCCAAAGGAAGGACGTCATCAGTTAGGAAGTATAGACGAAGGTCAGAGTGGAGGTGGGCAAAGGCCTTTTCAGAGAACAAGGAAGCTCTGAGCTTCTTCTATACACCTTGCCCTGCTCCTCGCTTCCAGCTGCCTTGCCCTGAGTACTGTCCTTTCAATGAATTGTTCATTTAGTAAGTAACATCTTTCTCTGAGTTCCATGAGCCACTGGAGCAGATTATTCAAACCTGACGAGGTTGTGGGGACCTCCAATCTGTAACCCATAGCTCGGAAACAGGGGTGACTTCTCTGCCCAGCCACTGGCTGACCACTAAGTTAACAGCACAGGGATTCAGTAGCCATACACACAGCAAAGAATACAGACTTTTCTACAGAAAAGTCACTAAACCAACAGTAGTAACTACAACGAGCAGCAATCATGAAGCCTGGCGTGGGGAAGGTCTGATGTTCG
>NW_027403393.1:0-2889 GCF_003265705.2 Callorhinus ursinus
GGTGTAGGCATGGCCAGAGGATTTGGGAGGGAGCTCGCCTCCATTTCCGGGGCAAGGGGAGCTGAAGTTAGACACCTCACTCCCACATAACTTTCATTCCCTTTGGAAGTGTTGATCTTTGGCTTTCCTTGAAGCCATCCCATCCTCTTGCCCTTTTGGTAGCTACGTTGTTTCACAGGGAGGAATACTCTGGGTGGCATCTCACAAGCCGTGTGTCCACCAAACACCCAGGGTTGGTGGCATGTTCCCATTGAGATCCCGGCCTAGGGGAGAACAATGTGCCTGAGAGCCGAAAGGAAAGTGTCCCCTTCTGCCCCTGAGTGCTTGGATCTTGTCCTGATCTTTGAAATGCTGTGGTTGTCAGCCAGCTTGTCTCCCACCCCTGGCTGCCAGAGATGCCATTGTTCGGAAGGGCAGACCGTTGACACAGGTGCGGTATGCTCCGGGACCTCTTCATTCTAAAAGGAACTCGTGCCAGGAATGCTCCTCCAATGGCTACTTACAAATGCATCATCAGCTGGGAGAACCAGTCTGCTAACACTAAAGTGTTTCTGGTTATTTTGTGTCCCCCCTCCCCGCCACAGACGGACAGGCAGCAGGAGAGACATCCGATTCCAGAAGCTTTCCCGCTCTTTAGGAAGGAGGAATGAAGGCTTCTTGCTTCTTTGGCTCCCAGGGGGAGGCCCTGGAGTTTTCCCATTGCCAAAGCCAACAGGCCTTTCCTATCCCGGAAACTAACAGATTTTGCTAGGTATTTTAGTCTCAACATTGTTCTATTCTCAAGTCTAGGAAAGTCCGCGTTGCCTCACTGTCTGTTTCCATTCCTTTGAACGCTTTTTCGAACTAGGTTCTCCAGAACGGAAGCATCTCACAGAGCCAGGGAGGGAGGTGCCTTTGCTACCGCCCTACACACTTACCCAAGGCAGCCACACAACAAGCTGAGGGATAAGAGGGCCATGGAACTCTCCAGGAATCCATAGGCGCTGCTGTGAGGAAAAGCACCTTCCAGTTGGAATGTGAACCAAGTGCTACGTAGACAATCTGCGAGCCTACAGGAATGTATATAAGCAGGACCATTTTCAGTGAGCTCAATATGTAATGAGACATCGAATTTATTCCCCTTCCGCAAGAAATGAGTCCTCTGGCCAAGCCTACGCACAGACATTCACTGCTTGCAAGCCTCCAATGCCTTAGGCCTCCTCAGGCCAACAGAGTTCTGAACAGCCTTTCCAGGGGACTCTGTGGCCAACACGTGCCCACAGTCACGAAGAATCTTCCAGATCCTCTAGCTGAAAGAACAGGTTATTGCTCTGAGACACGGGAGCAGAAGGCCCACAGGGGGAACCTCGGCAGAAAAAGAGCAAGAGGGTGGAAGTGGGTATATGCTGGGCCAAATGTGTTTCTTAGAGATGCGATGAGACAACCTGTTCTGATTGAGGTGTCTAGGCCCATCTCCTCGCAACCCAATTTGCATTCCCAGGAATGAGAAACAACTGTGGGCCTGGGGAAAGGGAAACCATGGCCTAGACCTGGGAGCCCTGTCACCAAGACCTCTGCATTCTTCCTTCCGAATCAGAGCGAAATTTGGTGGTAGAGTCGTTGTGGTGGTGGTGGTGGTGGTGGTTCTTGTTGTTTTGCCCTTCCCTTGAATGGATGGAGGCTGCAGTCATTCAGCTATACTAATGGGACACCCAGCTGATGCTCAAGGTTTTGGATGCAAGCTTTGGTGCTATAGTCCTTGAAAGGGCACCTCCTGAACTCACCAGATGCTCCAGCATGCAGCATACGGGTGAACGTTCTGTTCCTCCAAAGGAGGGCATCTCAAGGTCAAGGAGAGAAGAGCCACCTTTCCTTTGGGCTATCAGATAAGGAGAGGCTGACTGAGCACAGCACTGGAGTAGGAACTCATGACCAGTCGTTGGGTGCTGGCTACCTGGGTAGAATCCCCTCCTCGCCCTGCATAAACCAGCTCTACATTTTAAAAAAGAATCGGCAAGGGCATGGAAATGATTCCAGTGCAGGCCGAAATTTGATAATAATTTTGGGACTAGGATACTTCTGGGAATGAGGTGTTTCACTTCATTTCCTTTTACCCAAGAAATGGGGCCCAGTCCCTCTAAAAACCTGGGGCCAAGCCTACACAGAATCATTACTCCCAGGGCACTTGCAAATATCTTAACCTCCGAGGTCCCCAGAGTTCTGAAAGCCCATTCAAGGGGCAACCTGCCCCAATCTCTCCCACAGTCACAAGGACAGAGCTGGACCTGCTTAAGTAGAGGCTCTTACTCTGAGACGCTGGATATGAATGACGTCCAGGGCAAACGTAGATTGAAAAAAGAGCTAAAGGGTGGACAAGGAGGCATCGAAGGCTAAATTTCTTCATTAGCGATGAGAATGGGACAATGTGAAGAAAGCCCATTCAGCTGGCAAGCAGTCTGCGGCAGGGAAATCGTCCACTTCTGGGCTTGGTCCAAGGTCACCGTTCCTGCCCTGTACGTGGGGATGCTGTCATTAAGAGGCCGGCATTCCTCCTTCAGAAAGCGGAGAATCTGCCCTTGGTTTTGTTTTCTGTTTTCAAAAGGCCCTTACCGTGCATGGATAGGCACAGAAGCAAATGAGGGTGACGGTTTTGTCCTCTTGGCTGATGCACATGTGTTCAGGAGCAGGCTTTTGGTGTAGTATTCCTTGAACGGGCTCCTACTGTGCTGCTTCTTGTCTAATTGTCACCATAATGGCACCTCAATCATCTAGGGCAGAACTATAAGCTGGCTACCATTCAGGAGGCTTATGCCCCTAGAGCTCAGAAGCAGCTCAGGAGTATTAGGGCAATCTTCCTTTTGGATATCAGACCCTGAGACTCTCTCCTTGCACAGGACAAGGATGTGAACT
>NW_027403394.1:0-2889 GCF_003265705.2 Callorhinus ursinus
TATCATAGATGAGATTTTTGTATGTGTGGGCCCATTAATATGTATTTATAATAATTTTCAGGTTTGGTTTTTCAAATCTTATAAAAGAAGTAAAGTTGGACTTCTGTGTGTTTTGGTCAAGTTCTCCACACACAAGGCACTTTTAAATTTCCTTAGACTCTCATCCCTGCATTTTTTTTTGTAGAAGCCTTGGATTTGTATTAAATGTCTCTTTGTTAATGTCTTGCTTCCCCCACAAATTGTAGCTCACTGTTGCTTTAATGATCCACTGCAATTGTCCCTGCCATCAGAGGCCTTCCAACTATGCCACTTTCCCCATCACTGTTCTGAGCCAGGGACAGACAGAAATCATATGGAGATCCCTCCACAAGTCAGTACTTTATAAGCAAGTATGTTCCTCTTTTGTCTAAATGATGGAACTGAGAATTAAGTGTCCTCCTGACTAAACCACACTGCTCCAGCTGGAGGTATGGCAAGGGGAGGCACAATTCCACAAAATGTCCAAACATTTTGAGTAAGGACTTTTTCTTGGTTAAGGATTCACGTGGCTTTTCCACCTTTTTAGCTGGTTTCTGGAGTTCTGACAAAACTATGTTTGTCCATATGTTGTGCTTTATGGAGTGTCTGTGGGAAATGAGGGCTGGCACATTCTAGCCCACCTTCTTGATGTTTTGTCCAAGATTCAAGGGACAGATGTGTCAGCAAGGTTTTATTTATCTTTTTAAAGATTTTATTTATTTATTCATGAAAGACAGAGAGAGAGAGAGAGAGGCAGAGGGAGAAGCAGGCTCCCAAGGAGCAGGGAGCCCGACGCGGGACTCGATCCCAGGACCCTGGGATCATGAACTGAGCCGAATGCAGACGCTTAACCATCTGAGCCACCCAGGCACCCTCAGCAAGGCTTTAGTATGCCTGAAAGAATGTCATCAGATATACTGATTTATCTAATCTGTTCTCCTCATGACACATCTGCTCTTACTCCCTTCCTAGGACTTGATCAAAGGAAATCAGATACTGTTCCATGTCTATATTGTCATTATTTGTGTGAATTTACAGGGCCATCTGGATCTAAAGTGATCTCCTGACTTTCCCTTGGTATGGTTTTTGGGCTCAGACACCCAAATGTGTGGATTCAAACTGTGTCTCGTGTCGTAGAAAAACAGGCATTTGTTAAGTAAGGTTGGGAGTCTACCCTCCAGCTGGGAGGAAGTCAGCCATGAACAGTGATGTGATTGCATTGGGCTGGATATGTGGTTGCTGTATATAGTAGGAAATATCTTCTTTAGTTTCAGAGACATGTCTTGGTGGAGGGAAAAGAATCTTCACAGTAACAATCACTCAGCTATCAGAGAGGTGTTTAATCTGCTGAGTCCTCTGAGGTAAGTGAAAAGAAATTTGCAAATGACACTATATATAAAGGGCTGGTATCCAAGATCTATAAAGAACTTCCCAAACTGAACACCCATAAAAAATAATCAAGTCAAATGTGGGCAGAAGATATGAACAGACACTTCTCCAAAGAAGACATACAAATGGCTAACAGACACATGAAAAAATGTTCATCATCATTAGCCATCAGGGAAATTCAAATCAAAACCACATTGAGATACCACCTTACACCAGTTAGAATGGCAAAAATGGACAAGCCAAGAAACAACAAATGTCGGAGAGGTTGTGGAGAAAGGGGAACCCTCTTACACTGTTGGTGGAAATGCAAGTTGGTACAGCCGCTTTGGAAAACAGTGTGGAGGTTCTCAAAAAATTAAAAATAGAGCTACCCTATTACCCAGCAATTGCACTCCTGGGTATTTACCCCAATGACACAGATGTAATGAAAAGAAGGGCCCTAAAGTTCATAGCAGCAATGTCTGTAATAGCCAAGCTGTGGAAAGAGCCGAGATGCCCTTCAACAGATGAATGGATAAAGATGTGGTCCATATATACAATGGAATATTCCTCAGCCATCAGAAAGGATGAATACCCAACTTTTACATCCACATGGATGGGACTGGAGGAGATTATGCTAAGTGAAATAACTCAAGCAGAGAAAGTCAATTATCATATGGTTTCACTAATTTGTGGAACATAAGGAATAATATGGAGGACATTAGAAGGAACGGAAAAATGGGGGTGGAATCTGACGGAGAGATGAACCATGAGAGACTATAGACTCTGAGAAACAAACAGGGTTTTAGAGGGGAGGGGGTGGGGGGATGGGTTAGCCCGGTGGAAGGTATTAAGGAGGGCACGTACTGCATGGAGCACTGGGTGTTATACACAAACAATGAATCATGGAACACTACATCAAATACTAATGATGTAATGTATGGTGACTAACATAATAAAATTAAATTAAAAATAAAAAAAGAAATTAGAGTGCTTTGATGAGTTTCCTACAACTTATATTGAAAAGGAAAATATGCAATTACTATTTAAAGAGATATATTTCAGTTTGATGATTATGCAGTGTGAATTCACTTATGCATCTGACATGCATTTCCTCAATTGGGAGTATTTCTTAGGTGGCTATGTTATCATCATATTGCTTAAGTGATTTATGTGAAAAGAATAGAGAGTTAAGTATTTGAGATTTATTTGGTCTTATATCACATATGAGTCATCCCAGGTTTAAAAGACAAAGGGGATGAAGACCACCTTGTCACAGTGAGATAGGGCCAGAGTCTGGTACCAGTGTGTACTTCTAATGTAAGAGAGCATGACCCTGGAACATCCTTGTATTCTTGATGGGGCTAGTGAACATTTTTGATTCTTTCTTCTCTAAACCATAACATTTTGCATTATATTAAGCACAAATTTATATCCAACAATATTTTTGAAATAATGAAAATATTTAAAACAGGTAAAGTATTTCAGGAATTAGGAGCCCTC
>NW_027403395.1:0-2889 GCF_003265705.2 Callorhinus ursinus
CTTTCCTGAAGCTAGGTCGTCTGGCTCTGCGTGCGTTCAGTCCGAACTGCCATCCGCCTAACGCAAGGGACCAAACGCCAGAGGCCCCGAGCCCCCGCCAAGAACGCCCTTCCTGAGCGCCCACTTCCCATGTGGGGTGTTTGTGTGAAAGCACGAGTCAATGGAACCTAAACGTGCCTCTGACCGAGAAAACAGGCCTGAAAGGAAGGCTGCGCTCTCGACCCCTCCCTTGTGTGAGGAGGTTAGCACTGCTCTACCCTGTGGGCCTGCCTGGAGACCAAGCTACCTAACCACTGGCGCAGAGAAGCCAGGCTGTAGAGTGACCGAACAGTAGCAAACAGCAGAGCGGAGGGACCGTGCTGTAGACAGCCTCACGGGCCGGAGGGTGGCAACACTTTGAGTGTGCCTGCGTGAGAGCCGAGGAAACGATTCCCCTACATCACAGGGCGAGAGAAACGGCTTCGCGCAGAGGCACCTCTCGCACCAGCTCCAGGGTCACGAAGCTAGCACTCCTCCGGCATGGGCGCGCGGAGCCCTGAGTTCCAGGCACCTCCTTCGAAGGCAGAAATCTGGGCAGATAGCGGGCCTTAAGCTCCCGCCGGTCACTGGGTGAGAGGACGCGGTATCCTGTGTACTGTGGCTGAGAGCTCTGGGAACAGCCGCCCTAAGGTCTCACCGAGCGAGAAAACGGCCGGTGATGAAGACACACCTCTTGGCTCGGCTCTTGTTTCTGGGCCTGGTACCGTGGCCCCGTGTGTGAGTGCAGGCCGCAACACCACCACCTGACTCCAAGAAACCACACTGGAGAGCACGCTTGCTTCAGCCAGGGCAGCCGTTGCTGAGGGTGGGAGCCTTTTGCCGTGTGCCTGCGGGCGAGCGCTGCCATCGGGTCCAAAACCATTCGCGGAGTGAGACACAGGCGGCGGCAGAAGGCAGAGCACGACTCCCCACTTGTTTCACGAAGCCGGGCCTGCGGCCCCGCTCGGGCAGGCAAGCCTCATTGCTAGGCGGACGAACGCGAAGCCAAAACAGTGGGGAGAATCCGTGCTGGAGCCACCGCCGACCTCTCTGCGGGAGGAAGCCGTGTACGGTGTCCGGGCGCGAAAGCCTGGGGCACGGGTTGCATACGCCAAAGCGAGGTTAGACGCAGGCCGTTGCGGAAGGCAGCTCTCGCCTCAGCCCTTGCTACCGGGAGCAGCTAATTCTACACGGCTGCCCGTGGCTCTGCAATTCTCGGTGCTCAACCCTGGTTTGGGAGGCAGCAGCCTGGAAACGAGCACAGCTGTAGCTCCCGTCCCCTCTCCACAGGGGGCAGCCACACGTTCAACCGTGCTTGTGTGCCCACCTGGGGAGGGGGTCCCGGCAGAATGCCAAGGAGAAAGAGGCAGGGGCCCAAGGCGCCTCTCGACGCCAACACCTCGTGCCTGAGCCTAGGTCCTTTGGCCCTGTGTGCGTCTAGTCCGAAATGCCATCCGCTTAACGCCAAGAAACCAGACGCCAGAGGCCCCGAACCTCCGCCAAGAACGGTTTTCCTGGGCACACACTTCACCTGTGAGGTGTTCGTGGGCAAGCAGGACCAATGGAACCTAAACGTTACTCTGACCAAGACACTGGCCTGTAAGGAAGGCTGCTCTCTCGACCCCTCTCTTGTGTGAGGAGGTTAGCTCGGCTCTCCCCTGTGGGCCTGCCGGGAGACCTAGGTACCTAAGCACTGGCACAAAGAAGCCAGCCTGTAGAGTGACCGAACACTAGCTCCACCACAGCGGTGGAGAGGGACCGTGCTGTAGACAGCAGCACGTTTCCGGAGGGAGGGAACACTTTCAACGTGTCTGCCTGAGAGGCTAGGAAACGATTCCCCTAAATCCCAGGGCGAGAGAAACGGCTTAGGGCAGAGGCACCTCTCGACCTCTCGACCCAGCTCTAGCGTCACGAAGCTAGCACTCCCCCGGCATGGGGGCGGGGAGCCCTGAGTTCCAGGCACCTCCTTCGAAGGCAGAAATCTGTGCAGATACCGTGCCTTAAGCTCCCGCCGGTCGCTGGGTTAGAGGACGCGGTATACCGTGTACTGTGGTTCCCTAAAGTCAACCCGAGCGAGAAAAAGGCCGGTGTCAAAGACACACCTCCTGGCTCGGCTCTTGTTTCTGGGCCTAGTACCGTCGCCCGGTGTGTGAATGTAGGCCGCAAGACAACCGCCTGACTCGAAGGAACCACACTGGGGAGCATCATTGCTTCAGCCAGGACAGCCGTTCCTGAGGGTGGAAGCATTTTGCCGTGTGCCTGCGGGCGGGCTCTGCCAGTGAGTCCAAAAACATTTTCGGAGTGAGACTCAGGCGGCAGCAGAAGGCAGAACACGACTCCCCACCTGTTCCAGGAAGCCAGGCCTGCGGTCCCGCCTAGCCATGCAAGTCTCATTGCTAGCGGACGAACGCGAGGCAAAAAGAGGGTAGAGCATCCGTGCTTTAGCTACCGCCGACCTCTCTGCGGGAGGAAGCAGTGTACGGTGTCCGGGCGCGAAAGCCTGGGCCACGGGTTCCCTACTCCAAAGCGAGACTAGACGCAGGCCGATGCGGAAGGCCGCTCTCGGCTCGGCCCTGCCTACCTGGAGCTGCTCACTCTATACGGCTCCCCGTGGCTCTGGCACTCTCCGTGCTCAACCCTGACTTGGAAGAAGGCAGCCTGGAAACAAGCACAGCCGTAGCTCCCGTCCCCTCTCCACAGGGGGCGGCCAAACCTTCAAACGTTCTTGTGTTCCCCCCACCCCCCCCAGGGTAGGGGGTTCCCCCAAGAGAATTCTAAGGGAGAAAGGGGCAGGGGTCCAAGGCGCCTCTGGACGCAGACACCACTTTCCTGAAGCTAGGTCGTCTGGCTCTGCGTGCGTTCAGTCCGAAC
>NW_027403396.1:0-2888 GCF_003265705.2 Callorhinus ursinus
AAATCACTGTATTTCTTTATAGTACTTTCTACAAATGTAATTCATTGATTTTTTTTGTTTGTTCTCCTTCCTGATCGTACTGCAACCGCCAAAGAATTAAGAACTTCATCTGTCTTATTGTCCAGTATATCCCAAAACTTATAACCACACCAGTTACAGAATAGGAATTTGTAAATATTTCAGGAAATAAATATTTTCTGAAAGAAGAGGATATATTTGGATTATTCAAAAACATGTCCCATTATATAATTAAGGAAGATGGGTAAAGAGACTGCATAGTTCCTAAGCAACAGAGAAGATAGAAAATAAAGGACTGTAGAAGTGAAGAAGAGTTAGGAAAAAAGAAGAATTAAAATTTTAAAAGGATGAAGAAATTAGGAAAATATATGTATAATAATGAAGAAAAGAAGCCTAAAGCTTACTTTAAATTAAGTGAAAGGTGGTTTATGAGGTTATAATTTGCATTACTTTCTGGACCCACTGTTGACAAATCCTGTAATCACAAATATATTTCAGTATTATATCTCCAAGCGTCTTTTAGGTGCTAAGGCTCTTGGGAAAATGTCTCAATAAGCCTTTATCAGCTATGCTCATAGAGCCATGGATTCATTTGCCTTTTGGCTCTCCAGTCTCCATCAACTACGTAAGAACGGAATTTTAGGAAAAGTGACTTTAAAGCAGAACAAGATATAAACATGGAACTAGAAGCACTAAAAGGATAAAAATACATCCATTCAAATATCAGGAAATACAGAAACTTGAAAAGTTTGGGTCCTCACAATTTTAAAGTGACTTGAGACAGGGTCATATCCAAATCCCAGTCCAGAACAAAAGTCAGAAATAGAGACACAAAGATGTGTTTATTCACCTAAAAGTTATCAAATACTCACAGGGAAAAACTCCTGAACGATGGTATTCTGAACTCACCCTCTCTTATGTATTTGCTATGCTTTGAAATAACTTTTCTTAAACATATTAATTATACACATAATTTGTAACAAATTAAATATCCATGATGCAAAAGAGAAGGTCTAACTCTTTGTCTTCTGTTGTGATTAATCCTTTTTCTTGATCTGAATGGAAATGATTAATCCTCCAAACAGATCCCCAGACATTTAATCCTGTATAGATGAAGGAAATATTGGAAACTGAAGTTCTAAATAATAGTTATCAAAGTGAAAAGGATCTACAGATAGCTGTTAGGTTTGAAAAAGGTACTAATCTAAATCATCATCCATATAAATTTCCTCAATATAAAGATACTGTGAGTTTAACATCTCCCTCAGCTCAAACCTTCTGCATTTTTACCTCTCAAATTGTCACAAAACCTTCTTTATACTCAAGTAAAATCTGCCTTCTCTACTTTTACTTTTTATCATTCTGGGAAAAATAAACCTTGAAAAGGACTTTTCAAATAACTGTTTCTGTACGCAAATGTAACAAATAAAGTCACCCCTGAGTTTTCTGTTTGCAAGATTCAACAAACTCAATATTTTTATTTTTCCTCTTAGAATCTTTTTCTCCCTTCCATGCAAAAAAAAATTCTCATTTCTCAACCTTCTTTAAACCTTTCTTCTTTCTACTTACAACTTAG
Organism: Callorhinus ursinus; assembly: GCF_003265705.2. Classification (NCBI taxonomy): domain Eukaryota; kingdom Metazoa; phylum Chordata; class Mammalia; order Carnivora; family Otariidae; genus Callorhinus; species Callorhinus ursinus. The sequence goes on from NW_027403396.1 coordinate 1,595, forward strand.
AGATAAAATTCATTTAAAACACTCTAATTCCAAACCATTAAGGTACCAGAAAAATTAGTTTAATCTCCTAGGAGCTTTATGGGTTTTTTAATCTTTCACATCATATTTTAAAATGCTGTTACACTGTAAACTGTTTATTAGGCTTTGGGGTTTTGGGTCTCCATGTCTTCTATTTTTATTGAAATGTCTATGAAATCCTTTTCCATCTTACAAACTTGACAAGTGCCTAATAAATTCGCTTCTTTTCACAGAAGACGATCAGTTTATACCCATCTCTTTTGAAAAGCTAATGGGGAGAAAAATAAAATTATCCATATTATCTTCCTGTGTCATCAGTCTTTCTCATCTGTTGATCAAGTGGCAGAGAGTGAGAAACATTTATATAATCAACACAGACTGATTAATTGCAACCTATGCTGAATACAAAATATTACAAAACCATTTGACTGTTTCTAATGTCTTTCACATTACCCAAGGTACAATGTGATTCCAGCTAAAAGTCAAGGTCAGTTAACCTTTTCCAAAATGTCAACCAAATTTTTCACAATTATTCTTCTATACTATTTAGTTCCTTATCCTGGATACTATCTCCTTTGCTTTAGGATAACGCTCATGTGCTTGAGGATATGACTCATATTCATAGCAATTCCAACAACAAAATCATGTCTAAAATTAAAGCCACTTTTTGCATTGCTAATTTTTTTTCCATTCTTCTACTTTACCTGTATAAAGGGAACAGCATCTTCAGGAAGTTTGAAATTTTCCTATGTTTTCTAACACAAAGTGACATATAAAGTCTAATGTCCTGCCATTAGAAGAAATGAAGCTAATTACAGCTCAAGAAGACAATAACTAAGTGATACTGCAAAAACATGACAGTTTAGAAGGAGCTCCTGGATCAGGGGACTTTACCCCTAGAGAACTATTTGGTTTGACCAGGGCAACCAGTAATCTAAAACTCATAATAAGACACTAGAGAGGAAGAAGGAAATAAAGTAGAACATTTTTATTTAATATCTTTATGCTATTTTGTTGGAAATTTTATAAATATTGATAATTACCCATTAGAATTAATCTCTGAAAATAGGTAAATATTAACTCAAAAAAATTAATTTTGGTCATCTTGATCATCTCCAAGGAAGCCACTGTGCTTAATTTTTTAGTATAATTTAAATAGTAGAAGAATATATACCCAACTTCATTTTTATGCAATCGTTATACTGAGTAATTAGAGATGTATACAAAGATTTAACTATATAGTAATTCATTCCAGTGAATGGAGCTTAAAAGTGAA
>NW_027403397.1:0-2888 GCF_003265705.2 Callorhinus ursinus
TCTGGTATTTCTTTGAGGGAGCCCAAGTAGGCTAATACAGAAGGCCTCTCCAACAAGATGGCATTTGAGCAGAGACCTGAAGAAGTAACAGAGTAGGTCATGCAGACACTTAGGAAGAATATTCTAGAAAGATGGAATAGGAAGTGCAAAGGCCCTGAGGTGGCAACATGCTTAGTGGATTCAAAGACTATCAAGGAGCCCGCTTGCCTGGTAAGAAGTGAATGAGGGGAAGAGAAGTAAGAACTGAGTGATCTTAACAGGTGACATATTATCATGAACCCCTTTAAATAGTCAGTTCTTTTTTCATCCTTTACCTGAGCTAGGAATTTGGAATAATGGAGCAAGTGAGTGGGAAAGGGATGGCATAGCAGTGGGGTAGGAGTGGAAATAGGTTTGGAAAACCATCCCTTTTCTTTTGTCTCCTTGGGTATTATGTTCCCATCCTTCTTCTAAGACCACCTGCATCTCCCAGGTACCTGTGAGTCTACTTACTGACTCAGGGGCAGTGGCCGGTGGAGGGCCATGTGTGGTAGAGTGTTTCACTTGTTGACAATTATGTATGCTCCCTTGTGTTTGCCATGCTTCTCTGCAGGTGACACCCCACCCACTGGCTTTGCGCTGGGCCATGGGATTTACTTTGGCAAGTGGAGCATAAGCAAACATGTCAGAGCTAAAGATTTAATTAATGCTGGCATAGCTCAGCTCTGTCCCCCTTGGAGCCTGTTCTCCACTATGAGAACAGCTGGCCTTAGAGAGTGGCTGTTCCTCCATCATGAGCCACTGAATGGGCAGCCAAGTGGGAAACTAGTGGAGTCCAAATCTCAAGAAAAAATGTTTGTGCTTGTAAACCACTGAAATTTGGGGCTTCTTTGTTATTGCAGCAAAATCTGACCAATAAGATCAGATTCTGTGCTAACTAAGCACTTTCAAATATTATTTCATTTCATTTTCACACCAGTACTTCCCTGTGCAGTGGGTATTCTCATCCCAATTTTGTGGAGGAGGAAACTGAGGCCCAGCAAAATCAAGCAACTTGTCCAGGATTATACAACCCACAAGTAGCAACACTCAAATGTAGGTCTAACTGACTTCCAACCATTATGTTGTGTGCACTTTCTTTCACATGTGATCCAGTGGGAGAGTAATAGACACGGAACTTGCTAAGGTAACGCCGTGTAAGGCTGGACTTCTTTCTCTCTCTCAAGCCCTGTTGACTCTTCCTTTCTTCTTCCTTTCCTCTCCCACAACCACCATTCCACTCTACCCCCACTGCCGCAATGCTCTTTGTCTCTTACTTTCTTCCAAATGGCTGTGAACAACTACCTTTTTTGGTGAAATCTTTCCAAATAACAAGAAAAAGTTTGGTCTTTCTTGTCTTTATTATTTCCAAACATACATGAAAATCTCTTGGCTGTTTCTTTTCCATTCTTTGTTCTTCAGTGCATGATTTTTTTTTTTGCCTTTGTGCTATACATGTGTATACTGCCACATTTAGTGAGCACCTACTATGTAGCAGCCACTAAGTGGGGGCTGGAGGGTGACAGGTAAGATATTTTGCTGGAAGAGTTTAAAACCTAGTGGAAGACAGCATGCAAACAGACCATGCTATTAAAAGTGCTAAGTGCTATAAAATTAGTAAGCACAGCATTGTGGTCACGCAGAGGACGGTTCAGTGCTCAGCTTGGAAAGAATGATTAAGAAGGTTTTTTTGGGGGAAGATGACATACAAGCTGAGTTTTGTTTTTTTTAATAATTTTTATTGTTATGTTAATCACCATACATTACATCATTAGTTTTTGATGTAGTGTTCCATGATTCATTGTTTGTGCATAACACCCAGTGCTCCACGCAGAATGTGCCCTCTTTAATACCCATCACCAGACTAACCCATCCCCCACACCCCTCCCCTCTAGAACCCTCAGTTTGTTTTTCAGAGTCCATCCTCTCTAATGGTTCATCTCCCCCTCCGACTTACTCCCCTTCATTCTTCCCCTCCTGCTATCTTCTTCTTCTTTTTTTTTCTTAACATATATTGCATTATTTGTTTCAGACGTACAGATCCGTGATTCATCAGTCTTGTACAATTCACAGCGCTCACCATAGCACATACCCTCCCCAATGCCTATCAACCAGCCACCCCATGCCTCCCACCCCCCACCACTCCAGCAACTCTCAGTTTGTTTCCTGAGATTAAGAATTCCTCATATCACTGAGGTCATATGATACATGTCTTTCTCTGATTGACTTATTTCACTCAGCATAACACCCTCCAGTTCCATCGACGTCGTTGCAAATGGCAAGATCTCATTCCTTTTGATGGCTGCATAATATTCCATTGTGTATATCTACCACATCTTCTTTATCCATTCATCTGTCGATGGACATCTTGGCTCTTTCCACAGTTTGGCTATTGTGGACATTGCTGCTATAAACATTGGGGTGCACGTACCCCTTCGGATCCTTACATTTGTATCTTTGGGGTAAATACCCAGTAGTGCAATGGCTGGATCGTATGGTAGCTCTATTTTCAACTGTTTGAGGAACCTCCATACTGTTTTCCAGAGTGGCTGCACCAGCTTGCATTCCCACCAACAGTGTAGGAGGGTTCCCCTTTCTCCACATCCCCGCCAACATCTGTCGTTTCCTGACTTGTTAATTTTAGCCATCCTGATGGGTGTGAGGTGGTATCTCACTGAGGTTTTGATTTGGATTTCCCTGATGCCGAGCGATGTTGAGCACTTTTTCATGTGTCTGTTGGCCATTTGGATGTCTTCTTTGGAAAAATGTCTGTTCATGTCTTCTGCCCATTTCTTGATTGGATTATTTGTTCTTTGGGTGTTGAGTTTGATAGGTTCTTTATAGATTTTGGATACTAGCCCTTTATCTGA
>NW_027403398.1:0-2888 GCF_003265705.2 Callorhinus ursinus
AGAGTAATGTGGTGGATCCAGGTAATAGTCTGTTTCTTGGTCTGCTTCTGTGCTCAGAATGTCAACTTTTGTCTGCCAGTGGACCTCTAACCACACAGGGGAAACCCAACAAATATAAAAAGTGTAGGTTCTTTAGGTTGATGTACATTTAGGATTCTGTAGTGCTCAGAATGGCTCTTGAACTGCAAGGACCAAGGTAGATGCCCCCTCCTTACCTTAGGGGGAGTAATTCTGATTCCTGAAGCATTTACCTCTTTGTTTTCTATTTATTATTATTTTTTAGAGTTCGGCTAGGCTTCATCACCTACGTGGGACTCTAATGCATGACCCTGAGATGAAAGATGCACGCTCTACTGACCGAGGCAGCATGTGTCCCCCCAGCACCTTTGATGCAGGCACATACCATGATTTTCATGTTGAAAAAATACTGCAAACTCTGGGACATGCCTTTAATCCGTTCCACTCCTTCTGGGCATGTTTCCTGAGTTCCGGCTGTGTGCGAATCCTCTTTCCCACCCACCCATAGAAGGACATATATATGGAAAATGTGCCCACCCATAGAAGACCCTCTAGGATCCCAACCCAGATCCCCTGGGGTCCCTGTGGTCTTTTCTGTGTTATTCTCTCCTGCTCTCAGTGTGTTTCTGCTTCTAAAGACACCTGTGAGCAGGAGTGCCCTGGGGCTCCTTTGAACCCAGTCCCAGAAACCAGGCAGTACATGCTGTATATGACCCCAGCCCCATGTATCTCCCCTCCCCAAAGGCACTCATCCTTTCACTAACAGGTGCAGCACGGTGAAATCTCCATTCCTGGCCCAGGGGAGACTATCTCTGAAACACAAGTGTCCCTCAGGCTGTCCTGCACCTGTCAGGACAAAGCTCCCCACAGCTGTTGCTGGAAATCACACCTTACACAGCAATGAACTCAAAATGGTCACAGATCTATGTATAAGAGCCAAAACTATTGTGCAAGAGGAATACATGGGAGAAAATGGTCAGGAATTCACAGTAAGCAAAGAGTTCTAAGTCACTACGGCAAGAGCATGATACGTAGGAGAAAACTGAAGATGAAGAACTTTTTTGCTACAAACTTTGTCACTGAGAAAAGGAACAGAGGAGCCACTGATTAGGAGAAAATATTTGTGGATTAAATACCCAGTGAGGACTAACATTCACCAGAGACAAGAGGACTTTGTACTCTCTCAATAGGCAGAAGCAACACACTTGTTTAAAGCAGTATAAGAGTTGAATACACATGTACCAAAGGAGACACATAAAAAGGTAATCAATGTTATTAGTAATATGTTATTAGTCCTCAAAGAAATGCAAGGAAAACCAGGTACCATTTTACACCAACTAGTGCACTTATGTTCCAAAGACGATACCAAGTGTTGCTGAGGATGTGGAGAAACTAGACCCTCCTATATTGCTGGTGGCAACGTAAAATATAAGAGCCCTGTTGAAGCCACCTTGAGAGTTCTTAAGAGTTCAGCACAAGCTTGCCATAGGACCAAGCCATTCCACAACTAGGAATCTATCTGAGAGAAGTAAAAACATATGTCCGCTCAAGTCTCGGTCAGAAATGTTCCGGGCAGCGTTATTCACAATGGGCAAAAACTGACAGCAACACAAAGGGCCATCGGCTGGTGAATGGACAAACCCAATGTGGCCTATCTGTACCATGGCATCTATTCGGCAACAAAAGGCACAGAAATCTGATCGAAGCTACAGCATGGAGGAACCTCAAAAGGATGCTAAGTGAAAGAAGCCAGTCACCAAGAACTACAGACTGTCTCATTCGGCTTATGTAAAATGTGCGGAAAGGAGCAATGCACACAGACAGAAATCAGATCAGTGCTGCTTGGGGCTGGAGGAGGGAGCGGAGACTGTCTGCAGAGGGGCTGGAGGGAGTGTGGGAAGGTGAACAAGCCTCTGAAACATACTAGGGCCCTAGCTGAACAGCTCTGTCATTGTTTACAATGGGTGAAACTTATTGTATGTCAGTTTCACCCAAAAAAAGAAAGAAGGCGACCGTTGCACATCAGTGGGTCCTGGGGCCCCCAGGCAAACACTGCCTGGTGAGGGGCCACATCCTGGGGTCCCAGCAGGTGGTGGCTCAGAGCCTGGTTTCTGACCTCCCACCTGGAGTCAGGGATTCAGTGTCTGTGCCTTCAGCCTCCGGCCCCGGCAGTTCCCCTGGAATCCACCAGGTGGCAGACTACTTAAGGGAACAGACCTTCAGGTGGCCCAAGGACACCAGGGGGAAGCAGGTAAAGACAGGGGCAGCAGCTGGCTGGAGATTCCTAGAGGAAGTGAGGGCTGCAGGACCCATGGAAGCCGCTGGCAAGATCTGGATGGATCTTAAGTAGGTTTGGTCCCCTGGGTGGGCTCTAAGCACTAACCTTTAGGTTAACATCCAAAGGTTCCCTTTGATGCTCCCTCCTGCACTGGCACTGAGGCTCCCCCCTGCCCCACCACTCAGCATAGGGAAAAGAGCCTGTGCTGCTATTCACCTTCTTCTGAGTCTAAATGGAACACTTTGGGCTGGGTTTAGGGGAATCTGCCGTTTTCTGGCCCTCTATGTAGGGCTAGCTCCTGGGGACTGAACCATCCCTGCAGGGGCCTAGAAGAAACACTCTGGTCCTTCAGATTGGAGCTGGGCTTGCAAAGAAGGGTTCCTGTTAATCCATATTTCCCTGGCCCTGGCTGAACATCCTGGTCCAAGATCAGGGGCTGCAGTGACCTAAAATAGGGAACTTCCTATATGTCACTGCTCCTCTCTGGCAAAATCCAAAGAAGGCCCATGGTACTGGTGGGGGGAGGGGAGGGCATAGAAACCTATACTCTGTCAAAACATCCTCTACAGTGAAGATTTAAAAAAAATGTTAG
>NW_027403399.1:0-2887 GCF_003265705.2 Callorhinus ursinus
CAGGACCCAGGGATCATGACCCGAGCCGAAGGCGGATGCTATACCATCTGAGCCACCCAGGAGCCCCCATTATACCCAAATAAGTCTGAAAAGAAAAGAAGAGTAATTACAAGACTGAATGGGATAATTTATACTGGATTTGTCAAATGCGATTTGCATGAGTGACCAGTGAACAGTGGCTGTGATCTTTTTTGCCATCTTCATCATGGATACTAAAATCAACATAGTTACCATCATACACTTTTATCCACACACTTGTCACCCTTGGATTTCTCAGGGACATTGTTCCCCAAAAGTTTCAAAGCACTAACTGATTTTCACAAAGCGTCCTATGTTGCTATCACAGATGTAATTATTGTTGCACTGGAAAGTTAGTGATGGGCAAAGAAAATTTTATTTTTAAATGCAATAGTTAACACAATTTGGCACAATTTGTGTTAAGAAGTCATCATAACGAATCACTATCCCTATGAATGACTGAATTATTTCTAGAAGGTGTCATTTACATTCAGAAAATATTCCCTCTATACACATAGATTTAGTCATTACTTTTGACTATTATTGTAAATTCCATCTTATACTTTTGAATAAAATATAGGCAAGAAATCATTTGATTAGAAATGACAGTTGCATAGAAGGAAAAACCCTGCATAAGCAGTAATGTTTATCCTGGAAAACGTTTAAGCACTTTTGCTTATTGGCAAAATAGCCCCCACCCCAAATCCAGGAAAGAAACAAGAAATGCTTATTATCTACAATCACTATTGATGATTTGGACCCCTACATGCTAGCTTTATTCATTGAATTTCATGTGAGCCCATCTAAATCCTATCCCAATATGACACAACCCTGTCTCTTACAAAGACCCTCATTTCCTTCCCGTCCAGAGAGCACAGTTATGAATTAGCTCCTCAACTGTTTTCTCTTGTAAACAGTGCAGCTATGGGCACTCAAATTCCAGTTAAAATCTTCTACTTCCAAAACTGACCAACAGTTACATTGTTTACATCACTCATTTCGTTAACTGACAACCTCAAATTGGGAATGATTTCAGTCCAGTCAGTAATCTACAATGCCGAAAGAATTAGCCCAATAGGATCAATAGGTATGTGATCACATCACATGCATGCATGAAAACAGCTCTACTTCTGTAAAATAAAATTTATGCTACATATGCCATACTAAAGCATTCTTTATGTAGCAGAAAACTCCCCCACCTGCATGGGGTCCATTACAGGCTCTGGACTCAATGCACCTTTCCTTTCTCAGTGGGTAATATGTTCGCTTCAAATTAAATTATTTTTCTAAAAATGCCATATTTCAGAAAAATTCTCACATTTTCCTGTTCCATTTGCATTCACATATTTAGTATATAGTCAGAATTATTATTTTTAAAGTGACCATATTTTCATGAATATAGTATCATTGAGTGTACACCTTAGTTTTACTTACCGTAAATCCAGAAAAGAAGTTCATAGATGCTCATAGATAATATCAGCCATTGACTAGAATATCAGTTCCACCATATTTACTACTATTTCACCATAGATTATAAGGTACAACACCAATTCTTTCAAGAATTCTATAATTTTTGTTTTAGGTTTAAAGAGAGCTTCATGGTTTTTTTAAGTACACAAGGATGTAAGCAATCTTTTTTATCTTTTTACTTTTAATTGTATATCTAATATAAAATGAAATATATAAAAATATATATTTTAAAATCAATTTTATTCAAATAAATTTTCCCTTTGAATTTCCATGGTTAATTAAATGCTTGAATATATCAACTGTTTATTCTAACAGTTTATTAAAATTTTTATTAATTCTAATCAAAATTATCTTAAGCATTTGCAGAAGTATCTCAACCTTAAATGAAAACAAAACCTATAAATAAAACCATATAAGTGTGGGTTTATTTCTGAGCTATTTTGTTGTATTGATCTATGTGTCAGTTTCTGTGCCAGCACCATATTTTTTATTATTATTATTATTATTATTATTATTAATTTAGTTTTGTAGTAGTTTGAAATCTGGGATTGTGAAGATGACCTTGGCTATTGGCATACCACTCTGTTTTGTTTACTATTGCTTTATATTTAGTTTTCAAAACAGGAACTCTGAGTCTTCCCATCTTATCCTTTTTCAAAGTTGTTTTGGTGCATGAAGATTCCTCTATTCTGTTACTGAATATAATGTGGTGCATTATATATATTTACTCTCCTATGTTGAACAATCCTGGCATTCCAGGATTAAATCCAACTAGGTCATAGTGTATCATACTTTTCATGTACTGATGAATTCAGAGTGCCAGTATTATGAAAAGTTTATATGAAGACTGATATCCAGACCAATATCGTTTCTGGCTTTGGTACCAGGACAATGTTGGCTTCATAGAATAAGTTAGTATGTATTCTCTTCTCTTCTGGTTTTTGCAAGAGTTTGAAAAGGAATTGGTGTTAATTTGTTTCTGTACACTAGGAAAAATTCACCAGTGAAGTCATTGGCCCAAAGACTTCCTTCGTGTTTGGATTTAATTACATAATCAAGTTCCTTACTAGTTACAGGTCAACTCAAATTTTGTATTTCTTCATAACTCAGTCTTGGTAGCATGCTTGTTTCTAAGAATTTGTCCATTTATTCTTGGTTATCCAACTTGATAATATATGTTCATTCATAATTGTTTTATATCTATAAAATTTACAATGATGTACCACTCTCATTGCTGATATTGATATTTTGAGCCTCCTGCCTTTTTTTTTCTTGGTTAATGTGGCTAAAATTTTGTCAATTTTCAAATAACTCCACTTTAGTTTTGATGTTTTTCTTTACTGCTTTTTCTGTGCTATTATTAATTATCTCTGCTCTAATGTTAATTATTTCACCCAGG
>NW_027403400.1:0-2885 GCF_003265705.2 Callorhinus ursinus
ACTAAGGAATCATGGTAAAAAAGCCATGAATTCTTTGTGCAGTATTCCCCTAGCGCTGGAGTTCTCCTGTTCTCATTGATCGGTAAACTTGGTCTTGGCTGGCTGTTCTTGCTGATCTTCTGGGGGAGGGGCCTGTTGCCGTGTTTCCCAGAAGTCTTTGCTGGAGATGGAATTGCCCCGCCCTTGCTGGGTCCGGGCTAAGTAATCTGCTCGGCTTTGCTCTCGGGAGCTTTTGTTCCCTGCAAGCTTTCCGTACAGCTTTGGAGGACGAGAGTGAAATGGCGGCCTCCCAATCTCCCTCCTGGAGGAGCCGAGAAGTTGGGGCCCTGCTCCTCAGTGCGCCCCTAGAGAAAAGCAGTTAGTCACACCCGTCTTCCCGGTCTCTGGCCGTGCTCCCTGCTTACCCAGCCTGTGACTGAGTGTTTCTATCTCTGGCACCCGACTCGGTGTGGTCTCCAAACCCAGCAGATCCCTGCGGTGTGCTCCCGCGCTGCTCCTTCCAGGGGAGGAAGGGGAGTCTCCCCGGCTCTGCTGCTTGTTGGGTCCCTGCTGGAGGAGCAGTGGCCCGACTGTGCCGCGGATGATGGTTTATGGCAACCCTGAGCGGAGAGCCCGCGCCTCGGCTCCGTCTCTGCAGCTGGCTTCCCCACTCCAATACTTGGGAGCTCTGCTGCACTCAGGCACTCCTGGTCTTTCTGTGACCCCGAGGGTCCTGAGACCACACTGTCCCAGAGAGGGTTCCACCCCCCGCTTAGCCACTGGAGCGACGTCCCTCAGCGGAGCCGACTTCTAAAAGTTCCGATTTTGTGCTCAGTTGCTCTATCACTTGCCAGAAGCAGCTGACAGAGGCCCCCTCCCCTGCTGTCTATCCTCCCAAATATCACCTCGGATTCACTTCTCCGCACGTCCTACCTTCCAGAAAGTGGTTGCTTTTCTGTTCAGAGAATTGCTGCTATTCTTTTCTTCGGTCTCCTGTTGAGTTCGTAGGTGTTCAGAATGGTTTGATCCCTATCCAGCTGAATTCCTGGGATCAGACAAAATTTAGGTCTCCTACTCCTCCATCTTGCTCCTCTCTCTGCCCATTTTTAATCATATTATTTTTATTTATTTTTTGGTATTGAACTCAATACCAAAGTATTGGTAAGGTCTCTCTATATTTTGGATATGAATCCCTTCTGTAATATATCATTTGCAAACGGCAAATATCTTCTTCCATTCAGTAGGTTGCCTTTTTGTCTTATTGATGGTTTTCTTCACTGTGCAAAAGCTTTTTATTTTGGTTTGGTCCCACTAGTTTGATTTTGCTTTTGTTTCCCTTGCCTTAGAAAACATATCTAGAGAAATGTTTCTGTGGCTGATGTCAAATAAATTATTGCCTATGTTTTCCTTTAGGATTTTAATGGATTCCTGTCTCACATTTAGGTCTTTCATCCATTTTGAGTCTATTTTTGTGTGTGGTGTAAGGAAATGGTCCAGTTTCATTCTTTTGCATGTAGCTATCCAGGTTTACCAGCACCATTTATTGAAGAGACTGTCTTTCCCCATTGTATATTTTTGTCTTCTTTGTCATAGATTAATTGACATATAAACATGGGTTTGTTTTTGGGCTCTCTGTTCTGTTGATCTATGTGTCCATTTTTGTGCCAGTACTATACTGTTTTTTTTTTTTTTTTTTGAGAAAGAGAGAGAGTGAGTGAGGGGGGAGGGAGAGAGAGAATCTTGAGCAGTCTCCATACCTGGCATTCTTTTTGGAGTCTGATGTAGCACTCCATTCTCATGACCCTGAGATCATGACCTGAGCTGAAATCAAGAATTGAACACTTAACCCTTTGAGCCAACCAGGCACCCTTGTGCCAGTACTATACTGTTTGGATTACTGCAGCTTTGTGCTATATCTTGAAATCAGGAATTATACCTCCAGCTTTGTTTTTCTTTCTTAGGATTGCTTTGGCTATTTGGAGTCTTTGTGGTTCCATACAGACTTCAGGATTATTTGTTGTAGTTCTGTGAAAAATGTTGTTGGTATTTTGATAGGGATTGAATCTATAGATTGCTTTGGGTAGTATGGACATTTTAACAATATTCTTCCAAAACATGAGCATGGAATATCTCTCCATTTTATTTATTTATTAAAAGTTTTATTTTCATTTGTTGGTCAGAGAGAGCAAGCACAAGCAGGAGGGAGCAGCAGACAGAGGGAGAAGCAGGCTCCCCACTCAGCAGGGAGCTTGATGTGGGACTTGATCCCAGGACCTTGTGATCATGACTTGAGCCAAAGGCAGATGCTTAACCAACTGAGCCACCCAGGCATCCCTATCTTTCCATTAATTTGTGTCATCTTCAATTTCTTTCATGAATGTTTTATAATTATCAAGTACAGGTCTTTCACCTCTTTAGTGATGTTTATTTCTAGGTATTTTTTGGGTGTAATTTAATTGGGATTGTTTTCTTAATTTCTCTTTCTGTTCCTTCATTATTAGTATATAGAAACACAATTGATTCTTCAGTGTTAGTTTTGTGTCCTGAAAATTTACTGAACTCATTTATTCGAATAATTTTTTAGTGGCGTCTTTAGGGTTTTCAATTCATTGTATCATGTCATCTGCAAATCGTAACAGTTTATGTTCTTCATTGCCAATATGGATGCTTTTTATTAGAAGCACTTTTGTTTTGTAACCTGAGGTGTACTTGCCAAAAGAAAATGTCCTATGATTAGCTATGCTTAAATCTTCTTTCACATGACACAAATCCATGCTTGGACACATGTTACTTCTCATGATCTTTCATGCTATGTAGTCTTTCCCCTTTTATTGCACTTGTACCATTTAATCATCATATATTACATCATTAGTTTTTGATGTAGTGTTCCATGATTCATTGTTTGT
>NW_027403401.1:0-1828 GCF_003265705.2 Callorhinus ursinus
CATTTTCAGGGTGCTCAGGCAAAGAGCAGTCACTTGACTGGCCTGGCTTGTGGTTTAGGGTGACCCGAGCTGAGAGACCTCTCCTGAGCTCGCTGACCATAACCAGTTTCCCTGCTCCACTGCTTGGGCACTCTACGAGTTCTGGCACCCCCATTCATTCTGTGACCCCTGGATTATTGTGGTCTCAGGATCCCACCTAGAATGTTGCCCTTTTCATCCCCTGAGCCCCTTTCAGAAAGGAATGTCTCTCACTAGAGCAGATGTCTAAGGGTTCTGATTTTGCACTCTGGTGTTGTATCACTTTCCATGAGCTGGCTTATGGAGACATCTCCCCCCCATTTATCTACCAATATCTCTGTGCAGATTCATGTCTCTGTACCTTCTATCTTGCAAAAAGCAGTATCTCTTCTGCTTGTGGAGATCCAGATATATTTGCTTACATCTCAGACTGAATTCATGGGTGTTCAGAATAGTTTGATAGATATCCAGCTAAACTGAAGGGACCAGATGAAACAAGGTACCCTACTCTTCTGCCATCTTGCCTGTCTCGCAGGAAAGTCCCAATATATCTTTGAGAGTTTAGACCGGCAAATTATAGCCGTGCCCAGAGCAAATATTCTCTGATAGTCCTCACAATTCTCAGTATTTATCCTCTGTCTGTCCGGTTGTCAGTCACTTCTTCCTAAGTTTTCAATACTGAGCCTCCAGGTGGTCCTCACAGCAGCTGAGCTACTGTGTTCTTTGGGTGGAGAACACATGAGAGGATGCCATCCTGACACCACGTACAATATTCTTCAGTGTCTCTGGGGGGTGTGAGAGAACAGGTCTGTCACCTGTCCAGTATTTAATGGAGAAGGTGGGGGAGAGTAGATATTTTCACAGTGTCTGTTCTTCCCTGAGCACAGGGTGTCTTCCCATCTCCATGTGTCTCCCTCGATATCTGTCTTCAGTGTCTCACGGGGGATGTCAGAGAACAGGTCTGTCACCTGTTCAGTATTTCATGGAGAATTTGGGGGAAATTGGGAAGGTTGTTTTGAGGGAAAGTCCACTGGAGAAAAGCAAGGGTTTGGGGTGATGGAGGTTTCTCACCTGCGGAGCTGCGGGGGTGGTGGGTTTCTTGTAGGAGATGAAACCTACATCTTGCCCTTTGGGGTCTGCGACTGATGAGTCTCTCCTGTGGGTGGTTCTAATGCTGGGTCTGTAACTCACAGTTGTTCCTGTAACTGACCCTGAGTGGTAGGCTCCCCCCTCCAGCCTCCCCTTCTGGCATCCCCAATCCACTTTACTGAGGCTTCCCTTCATGCATTTTCACAGTTCTAACCAGTTGTGGAGAGTTGTGGAAAATTGGAAATCCAAATGCCACTGCTTCTACTGCACCCAAGACACAGGGGCCACCGATTTCTTGCTAACATGTGGCCACCTACCACAGTGGGTGAACTGGATCTGGGAGGGCTTGGCCTCCATCACGAAGTGTGTTGTCATCTCTGCTTCTGTGACCTGGTGCTGACATAGTTGTTTGAAAAAGTAATTGACTCTGCAGTGATTTTAAGGTGCACTAAACTTGTCACAGCAGCACAAATATACTTTATCTCCACACTCAGATACTCCATCTATTGTTTCCACACTACATTTATCACTTCACATGAATACTTCACTGCGTTTTACCCCAAACAGGGACACTGTACCGCGGAACCACCACATAACCCTGAATGAGGAACTCATCCCATTTTCCACATTTTAACGCAGACCCCAGGCCCACTTCAACTGTCGCCTGCCCTACAGTCTGAAATGTCCTTTCCATTCGGATCCAGTTTTTTTTTTTTTTTTT
>NW_027403401.1:1928-2885 GCF_003265705.2 Callorhinus ursinus
GGGGCTGTTTTCAATGTCTGTCCACATTGTGACAAGCATCAGTCCCTCATTCATTTTTTTCTCTGTGATTGAATGTAATAACATTGACCACTTAAAACATTTCAGGTACATAGTTCTCTGACCTTAGCTGAGTTCCCACGGTGGCACGTTATTCTCCAGAACTTCTTCCTTCTCCCCGAGGGGGACTCTGTATGCAGGAGACACCAGCTCCCCATCCCCCTTCCCCTTGGCCCCTGCAGCCACATTCTACTTTGTGTCTCAGGATACTTCATGTAAGTGGAATCATACAGTATCTGTCCTGTGAAAACCAGCATCTTGTCCGTGTTCCTGACTTCAGAGTAGAGCTGTTAATCTTCCAACTTGAGCATAGTGTTTGCTAGAGATTTATTGAAAAAATTAACCCTTATTCCTTCTTTCATGAGTGTTTATGTCAGCAACAGATATTGGATTTTGGTTAGAACCTTTTCTGCATCAATTCATATGACCACATGTTTTTGTTTAAAAATTCATTGCAGTGTATAACATTGCTTGGTTTCACTATATTGAATAAACTTTGAGGTGTTTGTGAAGAGTGACTTGCTTATGGTGCCCAATATATTTATGAGCTCTTGGGTTTGCAATTTTTTTGATCTGGCTTCTTACCTCTATTTTAAGAAAGGTATGGGGATGTATTTTGCTGATTTTGTGATGATTTCATTGGGGTTGGTATTAGTGGTTAGGGTAGGGGTTAGGGGTTAGGGGTTAGGGTTAGGGTTGAGTTAGTGTTAGTGTCTCCCTGTCCTCTTCTGCACAGAACCCATTCTCCTCCAGTAACCAGTGTGATCTTTTCAGAACATAAACTTTGGGCCTGTGTTCTGCTCCCCTCCTGCCTATCCTTTCCAGCCTCACCTCTCCCACCATGGGCCCGCCTCCCTTTGGGCAACCCCGGAGAGTAATTGTCCCCCATGTGCCTCAGCC
>NW_027403402.1:0-2884 GCF_003265705.2 Callorhinus ursinus
GGGGAGTCTCCCCGGATCTGCCGCTTGTTGGGTCCCTGCTGCAGGAGCAGTGGCCCGACTGGTCCGTGGATCACAGTTTATGGCCACCCCGAGCTGAGAGCCCGCGCCTCGGCTCCGTCTCTGCAGCCGGCTTCCCCGCTCTGATACCCGGGAGCTCTGCCGCACTCAGGCACCCCTGGTCTTTTTGTGACCCCAAGGGTCCTGAGACCACACTGTCCCGGGAGGATTCCACCCCCTGCTTAGCCACTGTAGCGACGTCCCTCAGCGGAGCCGACTTCTAAAAGGTCTGATTTTGTGCTCCGCGGCTCTAGCACTTTCCAGAAGCGGCCGGCGGAGGCCCCTCCCCCGCCGTCTATCCTCCCGAATATCGCCTCGGATTCACTTCTCCACACGTCCTACCTTCCAGTAAGTGGTCGCTTCTCTGTTCAGACAGTTGTTGCTACTCTCCTCTTTGATCTCCTGTTGAGTTCGTAGGTGTTCAGAATGGTTTGATCCCTATTCAGCTGAATTCCTGAGACCAGACAAAATCTAGGTCTCCTACTCCTCCGCCATCTTGCTCCGCCCCCCCAGCTGACTTCTAAAAGGTCCGATTTTGTGCTCCGCGGCTCTATCACTTGCCAGAAGCGGCCGACGGAGGCCCCCTCCCCCGCCGTCTGTCCTCCCGAATATCGCCTTGGATTCACTTCTCCGCAGGTCCTACCTTCCAGAAAGTGGTCGCTTTTCTGTTCAGAGAGTTGTTGCTATTCTTTTCTTCGCTCTCCTGTTGAGTTCGTAGGTGTTCCGATTGGTTTGATCCCTATTCAGCTGAATTCCTGAGACCAGACGAAATCCAGGTCTCCTACTCCTCCGCCATCTTGCTCTGCCTCCACCACTGTATTTTTTATAGCCGTTTAAGGTTCACAGCAAAACTGAATGAAAAATGCAGATAGTTCCACATATCCGCTGCCTCCCCCTAATCTCCCCTACTATCAATATTCTAACACCAGTGTGGTACATTTGTTGCAATCAATAACCCTATGTTGACACTTCATTTTCACTCAGAGCCTATAGTTTACATTAGGGTTCATTCTTGGTATTGTACATTCTATGGCCTTTGACAATTATGTGACATTTTCCACGATTATATCATCCTACAGAGTCGTTTCACTGCCCTAAAAATCCTTTGTGCTTCCCTTATTCATCCTTCCCTACCTGTAACCCCTTGCCAGGCACTGATTTTTTTTTTTAACTGTCTCCATAGTTTTGCCTTTTTCAGAGTGTAGTTGGAATCATACAGTGAGTAGGCTTTTTAGCTTGGGCTTCTTTCCCTTAGAAATATGCCTTTAAGTTTCCTTCATGTCTTTTCATGGCTCGATAGCTCATTTCTATTTAACACAATTAATAATCCATTGTATGGTTGTACCACAGTTTATGTATCTATTCATGTACTGAAGGACATGTCGATTGCTTCCAAAGATTTTGTAAGCACCTACTTCCCCGTATTAAATACCCAGATCAGTTTCCATTTCCTGTACTTTACCCTGACTGCTATAGAAGAGAATGTGTCTATTGAGATATATAATGTTAGCACAACACTGAAGTCATAACAAAGTGGGGCCTAGCTGAGAAATAGGTTTACTTGACCATTGCTGTTCTAATTCACACATTCATCATGTTAGTTGAACTCCTCAGACATCTCCACCTTGTTCTGTTCCCTGTGGGAGTGAAGTGATTACTGTCACTGACTAAGCTCGAAAGAAAATTAGGGGTCTAAGGTTCAGGCTTTACCATGGGTGAACCAACAGAACTGGGCTTTCCCTGCCTCTGTGTCTTTGCTCCTACAGAAAGTTCTTCTCTCAGGATCAACAGCACACTGAGCTTTTTTTCATCTCAGGGTCTTTCCACTTGTGTTAGGGATGCCCTTCCTCCAGCTTAACCATATATCTGACCCTTTTGCATTCTTCAGGTTTTAGTTCAAATGTTACTTCCTTACATAATGTAAACCCTCACTGTTGTTTTCTACAGTAGCTCCCTTTCTGGCAGAGAGATGTACTTAATTCAGGCCATAAGAATCTCAAGCTTTAGGGCGGAGCAAGATGGCGGAGGAGTAGGAGACCTAGATTTCGTCTGGTCTCAGGAATTCAGCCGAATAGGGATCAAACCATTCTGAACACCTACGAACTCAACAGGAGATCAAACAGGAGAGTAGCAACAACTCTCTGAACAGAGAAGCGACCACTTACTGGAAGGTGGGGAGTGCGGAGAAGTGAATCCGAGGCGATATTCGGGAGGATAGACGGCGGGGGAGGGGCCTCCGCCGGCCGCTTCTGGCAAGTGATAGAGCCGCGGAGCACAAAATCGGACCTTTTAGAAGTTGGCTCGGCGGAGGGACGTTGCTGCAGTGGCTAAGCGGGGGGTGGAATCCTCCCGGAACAGTGTGGTCTCAGGACCCTTGGGGTCACGGAGAGACCGGGGGTGCCTGAGTGCGCCAGAGCTCCCAGGTATCAGAGCGGGGAAGCCGGCTGCAGAGACGGAGCAGAGTCGCGGGCTCTCAGCTCGGGGTTGCCATAAACTGTGATCCGCGGCCCAGTCGGGGCACGGCTCCCCCAGCAGGGACCCAACAAGCAGCAGATCCGGGGAGACTGCCCTTCCTTCCCGGGGAGGAGCGGTGCGGGAACGCACTGCAGGGATCTGCTGGGTTTGGAGACTCCGTGCAGGGTCGGGTGCCAGAGATAGCAACGCTCGATCACAGGCCGGGTGAGCACGGAGCGCAGCCGGAGACCGGGGACACGGGAGTGACTGCTTTTCTCTGGGGACACACTGAGGAGCGGGGCCCCGAGTTCTCAGCTCCTCCGGGTGGAGATTGGGAGGCCACCATTTCTGCCCTGGTCCTCCAAAGCTGTAC
>NW_027403403.1:0-2883 GCF_003265705.2 Callorhinus ursinus
TTCTCCTTGATCGATCAACTTGGTCTTGGCTTGCTGGCTGTTTGTGCTGATCTTCTGGGGGAGGGGCCTGTTGCTGTGGTTTCCAAATGTCTTTGCCGGAGGCGGAATTGCCCCACCCTTGTGGGTCCGGGCTAAGGAAGCTGCTCCGGTTTGCTCTCAGGAGCTTTTGTTCCCTGCAAGCTCTCCGTACAGCCTTGGAGGACCAGGGCAGAAATGGTGGCCTCCCAATCTCTACCCGGAGGAGCCGAGAACTCCGGGCCCCGCTCCTCAGTGTGCCCCCAGAGAAAAACAGTCACTTCCGTGTCCCCGGTCTCCGGCCGCACCCCGTGCTCACCCGGCCTGTGACCGAGCGTTGCTATCTCTGGCACCCGACCCCGCGCAGAGTCTCCAAACCCAGCAGATCCCTGCAGTGCGTTCCCGCACCGCTCCTCCCCGGGAAGGAAGGGGAGTCTCCCCGGATCTGCCGCCTGCTGGGTCCCTGCTGGAGGAGCCGTGCCCCGACTGGGCCGCGGGTCACAGTCTATGGCAACCCCGAGCTGAGAGCCCGCGACTCTGCTCCGTCTCTGCAGCCGGCTTCCCCGCTCCGATACCTGGGAGCTCTGGCGCACTCAGGCACCCCCGGTCTCTCTGTGACCCCGAGGGTCCTGAGACCACACTGTCCCGGGAGGATTCCACCCCCCGCTTAGCCACTGCAGCGACGTCCCTCCACGGAGCCAACTTCTAAAAGGTCCGATTTTGTGCTCCGCGGCTCTAGCACTTGCCAGAAGCGGCCGGCGGAGGCCCCTCCCCCGCCGTCTATCCTCCCGAATATCGCCTCGGATTCACTTCTCCGCACGTCCTACCTTCCAGAAAGTGGTCACTTTTCTGTTCAGAGAGTTGTTGCTACTCTCTTCTTCGGTCTCCTGTTGAGTTCGTAGGTGTTCAGAATGGTTTGATCCCTATTCAGCTGAATTCCTGAGACCAGACGAAATCTAGGTCTCCTACTCCTCCGCCATCTTCCCAACTCCAAGATTTTTAAAAACATGTTATATTAACAGTTTCAAAGAATTAGTTTTTTTTTTTAAATTCAACCAAGTCACACTATTAATTATCTATAGAATGATCTGTAAACAGTGAATGAGCAAGGTTTTACAGGATGAAGGAAGAATTGGCTTTGTGGCCGGGTTTGCCCTAATGTTTACTCACTGTTGCCCCCGTGTGGCCGTTTTCTAGATAGCGCGTGGCAGAATGTGTTAACCTATCAAATTCAAGGGAGAATAAGATAGAGTTCGTTGGTCCCTGGATCCCCTAGCTCCTAAAAACCATCATATAATTTAGAAGCCATATTCTTTTTTTTACATCTGAAAGCTTTATGTTTTGCAAAAAAACTTAAATATGATTATGTGTACACAAAGAGTGCACGCATTACCTATGCTGAACAATGCCAAGAAACAATATATTGGTGCAACAGTTGTCTTCTAAAATAAACATAAAAACTGAGCCCAAACCGGCAGACAAAAGCAAAATACTTATTTACCAGCAGCACAATTAAGCTATATTCTAAATCGAGTATATCTTAACTAGATATTAGGGTTAGGGTCAGGGTCAATTTGAATACATTAATTATGCACAGCTTTTTGTATGTCAGTCGTAACTCCATAAAGTGTTTTTAAAAAATAAAACGGGAGAGAAGATAGTCACTCAAAGCACTGATCACCTTTCCTGTCATGATAATTATGTAACTAAACGTAATTATTGTTTCACCTTAGCTGAGGACCGGGAGCTGCTCCTACAGGTACTTGGCAGGTAGCATCTGTGGCCAGCTGCCCATCTCCCCACTGCACCCACCCCCAGCTCAGCACATCCTCTTCTATGCTCAAGGGCAGCCCAGAGGGACCAGGCCCAGGTGTGGCTCCCTCCTCTCAGGCATGGCTTCCTTCCGACAGGTGGAGAAGGTGGCCAGCTCACAGACACATGGCATCTTCCTTTGGTTACTTGCTGTCTTCCTCCCCTTTTTGTCACCCTGGTCCTTAAACTTTAGCTCCTATGAGAACCTGGGTTTGCAGGTTTCTGTTGATATTTCAAAGTGTGCAGATCTGTGTTGTCTTTGTTCCCTGTCATTGGGTCGGAGATAAAAGCAGGAAAAGTCATCATATTATAAAAGCAACAAAAATAAATATCAAGTGTGCTGTGTACCCAGTACCTCAGACTTGAAAGAAATGGCAAACTACCTACCTCATGTCATACGCAACTAGCTTTATGGGCTCATAAAAGCATGTAAAATGAAATCGTACTAAAAGAAATCTCATTACTAATCTTTTACCTTAGAGAAGAGAGTTCAGCGACACCTCCCCCCCATCATTTCCTGTGTGGCCAAAGCCCAGTCACACTAACACGTGTCGCCACACAAGGACACAACTGTGACATCCTCCTGGAGCATTCCTCGTCCCACTGCCCCTGCTCTGGCCAACCCTGCACACCCCAGTCCTCCTGACCGTCCCCTGTAGTGACACAGCCTTGATCATTGTCTGGGAGCATTTCTGGTCCCCCTGCCCCTGCTCTGGCCAGCCCTGCACACCCCAGTCCTCCTGACTGTCCCCTGTAGTGACACAGCCGTGATCATCGTCTGGGAGCATTCCCGGTCCCCCTGCCCCTGCTCTGGCCAGCCCTGCA
This sequence comes from Callorhinus ursinus, assembly GCF_003265705.2. Classification (NCBI taxonomy): domain Eukaryota; kingdom Metazoa; phylum Chordata; class Mammalia; order Carnivora; family Otariidae; genus Callorhinus; species Callorhinus ursinus. Next base: position 2,653 of record NW_027403403.1, read on the forward strand.
CACCTCCAGTCCTCCTGAGCGTCCCCTTGTAGTGACACAGCCCTGATCATCGTCCGGGAGCATTCCTGGTCCCCCTGCCCCTGCTCTGGCCAGCCCTGCACACCCCCAGTCCTCCTGAGCATCCCTTGTAGTGACACAGCCCTGATCATCCTCCTGGAGCATTCCCGGTCCCCCTGCCCCTGCTCTGGCCAACCCTGCACACCCCAGTCCTCCTGACCGTCCCCTGTAGTG
>NW_027403404.1:0-2883 GCF_003265705.2 Callorhinus ursinus
AAATCTTGCCATTTGCAATGACATGGATGGAACTGGAGGGTATTATGCTAAGCGAAATAAGTCAATCAGAGAAAGACATGTATCATATGATCTCACTGATATGAGGAATTCTTAATCTCAGGAAACAAACTGAGGGTTGCTGGAGTGGTGGGGGTGGGTGGGAGGGATGGGGTGGCTGGGTGATAGACATTGGGGAGGGTATGTGCTATGGTGAGCACTGTGACTTGTGTAAGACTGATGAATCACAGACCTGTACCTCTGAAACAAATAATACATTATATGTTAAAAAAAAAAAAGATATTAGGAGGGGAAAAATGAAGGGGGGGAACCTGGAGGGGGAGACGAACCATGAGAGACTGTGGACTCTGAGAAACAAACTGAGGGTTCTAGAGGGGAGGGGGTGAGGGAGGGGTTAGCCTGGTGATGGGTATTAAAAAGGGCATGTATTGAATGGATCACTGGGTGTTATACGCAAACAATGAATCATGGAACACTATATCAAAAACTAATGATGTAATGTATGGTGATTAACATAACAATAAAATAAAATTTAAAAATAAATAAATAAAATTAAATTAAAAAAAGAAAAAAGCCTTATAGATTGTGTTTTGGGGGTGCCTGGGTGGCTCAGTCATTAAGCATCTGTCTTCGGCTCAGGTCATGATCCCAGGATCCTGGGATCGAGCCCCGCACTGGGCTCCCTGCTCATCGGGGAGTCTGCTTCTCCCTGTTCTGCTCCCCCTTCTTGTGTTCCCTCTCTTACTGTCTCTCTCCCTGTCAAATAAATAAAATCTAAAATAAAAAAAAGATTGTGTTTTGGACAAAGTCAGCCCCAAAGAGGTACTTGCAGTATTTGGAGATGAAATGGTCATCTGAAATGATAGAAACCCTTAAAAAAGGGAGGAGTTTCCTCCAAAGAGTTTTTTTTTCATTGTTTGTTCATTCAAGCAATCATTTGACAAATTCTCATTAAGTATTCACTCCGTGTTAGACATGGTGCTGAGTATGAAGAACCTAGTAGTAAATAAAATAGAATCCCTTTCTTGGGAGCTCATGGTCTCTGATACTGGCCGACTGAGTACTGTGGCCTGCAAAGCATTTCCTGCTAGCCACAGCTACCTTGCGAGTCCCTCTTCGACAGCTCTTCCCTCCTGGCATCACTGTTCTCCTCATCTCATTCCCTATCTAGTGCACAGCCCACATTACAGAGGTGAGAAAACTAAGGTCAAGAAAAATGAGGTGACCCACATGTGATCCCCCGAAGAGTTACTGTCAGAATTGGGGCTTGAATGCCGGCCCTCTTCCCTCTCCCTCCAGGATTCTTTCCAGTAGACCAGAGGGACATTTGAAATTCATCTCTGAATCTCCCCTTGCCATCTCCCCACTCAAACCCACACAGATCCATTTTCCTCCAACCATCTGAGAACGCTAAAGCCCTCAATACATCGTGTTCTCTGCTGACTTCGTGTTTTTACAATCACTATTCCTATGCTACTACTTCTACTTCCAGAAACCATAGCTAATCCCTGCTGAGGTCCTGGTCAATGGCAAGCACTACTTTACGTGATTGACTCACTCTTTTGGACAAGGACATGAGTTCTGTTGTTATTTCCATTTTATGGTGTAGAAAACTGAGGCTCAGAGAGATGAAGTAACGTGCTCAAGAGGCTGGGGCCAAAATTCAGCTTAACACAGCTTCAGAGCTTATGTTTCTCCTAGGGGCTCTGTAAAGGTCTGTTGAATGAATGAATGGAAGACTGATCAAATGAAATTGGGTTCCTCTGTTGCTGTTTCTGAAATGTTATTTTAATCAGAAGTCATAGGGAAATTATCATCCACTAGTGATAGAAATAGAAGTTTCCTAAATTATATTGGCTAAGAGTCTTTATTTCAATCTATTCAACCCTTACCTCTGCACCCATCATGCATAAGCATTAACTATGTGAGATGGAAGATTAAGTATTTTGTTAAATTTATTCATAATTCAGCAATATGAGTGCATGAGGGTGAGCATATGCGTGTGCCCACATTCTGATGTTCCCTGAGACATTCATGCTCCTCTTAAAGAGAGTAGTGGGAGACGTTTACCTGAAGGCCCTTGGCCTGTGCTCCGACATGCCTCGGGAGAGGGAGTTGCTGACACTGCCAAGCAAGGAGTTCCATGCACTCTACGGTGTGCTTAGCTCAATTCTTTAAAGGGTGTCCAACATTTCTGAAGCATAGTATAAGAAGAAACATCATCCCTGGCATTATGGGGCCATTGATGAATGAGGTGTGCCTATGGAAGGACAAATACCTTCACATGTTCCCCATTTCCAAATCCTCTAGAAGCATACCTAAGAACTTCTCATTAACTCTACTTTACAATTATTGGATCTACTAACTTGGAATTTCCCCCAGCGGACCCAGAGTCTGTCTTACACTGCTAGAACATTTTGCTCCCACAGCTGTTGGAAGAGACCCACTGATGTAGTCAGAGGAATTGCTCAGCATCTTAACAGCAAGACCAAAAGAAGCAAAAAAAAAAAAAAAAAAAAAAAAAGGAAGTCATGGTTAGTAAGTGATTGACCTCATTCTGTAGGAATTCCTTCTGGAAAGGGAACTGCAGTGTTGTGACAGCCGGTAAATCATCTGTAAGAATGTTTACCATGGAATTCTAGCGAAAGAAATTCTCGAGAAACTTCCTGGGTACACAAACGGAGTCTGCTCAGAGGCCCCAAAGGGAACCTGGAAAACTTTAGCCTTGTGACGGAGGTTGTCTACTCTAGTGCTGGGGTGAGCTGAAGCTGTAGTAGTGCTTGAAATACCCAACCTGCTAGGATGGTGTTTATTAAAGTAAATAAATAAATAAATAAATAAATAAATAAATAAATAAATAAATAA
>NW_027403405.1:0-2881 GCF_003265705.2 Callorhinus ursinus
GGTCACAGAAGTTGCTGCCTGTGTTCTTTAGGATTTTGATGGGTTCCTGTCTCACATTTAGGTCTCTCATCCATTTTGAATCTATTCTTTTGTGTATCGTGTAAGGAAATGGTCCAGTTTCAGTCTTCTGCATGTGGCTGTCCAATTTCCCCAACACCATTTGTTGAAGAAAATGTCTTTTTTCCATTGGATATTCTTTCCTGCTTCGTCCAAGATTAGGTGACCATAGAGTTGAGGGTCCATTTCTGGGTTCTCTATTCTGTTCCATTGATCTAGTGTCTGTGTTTGTGCCAGTACCATACTGTCTTGATGATGACAGCTTTGTAATAGAGCTTGAGGTCCAGGATTGTGATGCCACCAGCTTTGGTTTTCTTTTCCAACATTCCTTTGGCTATTTGGGGTCTTTTCTGGTTCCATACAAATTTTAGGATTATTTGTTCCAGCTCTGTGAAAAAAAGTTGATGGTATTTTGGTAGGAATTGCATTGAAAGTATAGATTGCTCGAGGTAGCATAACCATTTTAACAACATTTGTTCTTCCAACCTATGAGCATGGAACGTTTTTCCATTTCTTTGTGTCTGCCTCTGTTTCTTTCATGAGTGTTCTATAGTTTTTTGAGTACAGATCGTTTGCCTCTTGGGTTAGTTTTATTCCTAGGTATCTTAGGGGTTTTGGTGCAGTTGTAAATGGGATCAACTCCTTAATTTCTCTGTCTTCTGTCTCATTGTTAGTGTATAGGAATGGAACTGATTTCTGTGCATTCGTTTTATATCCTGCCACTTTGCTGAAGTCCTGTATGTGTTCTAGCAATTTTGGGGTGGAGTCTTTTGGGTTTTCCACATAGAGTATCATACCGCCTGCAAAGAGTGGAGAGTTTGACTACTTCTTTGCCGATTCGGATGCCTTTTATTTCTTTTTGTTGTCTGATTGCTGAGGCTAGGACTTCTAGTACTATGTTGAACAACAGTGGTGAGAGTGGGCATCCCTGCCGTGTTCCCGACCTTAGGGGAAAAGCTCTCAGTTTTTCCCCATTGAGAACGACATTTGCTGTGGGCTTTTCGTATATGGCTTTTATGATATTGAGGTGTGTTCCCTCTGTCCCTACACTGTGAAGAGTTTTAATCAACGAAGGATGCTGTACTTTGTCAGATGCTTTTTTTTTTTAAAGATTTTATTTTTATTTATTTGACAGAGAAAGACCCGGCAAGAGAGGGAACACAAGCAGGGGGAGTGGGAGAGGGAGAAGCAGGCTTCCCGCTGAGCAGGGAGCCCAATGCAGGGCTCGATCCCAGGACCCTGGGATCACGACCGGAGCCAAAGGCAGATGCTTAACGGCTGAGCCACCCAGGCGCCCGTCAGATGCTTTTCTGCATTCGTTGGGAGGATTATATGGTTCTTGTCCTTTCTTTTAATAAAGTAGTGTGTCACAATGATTGATGTGCAGATGTAACCATACTAGGAGATAGGAAAATACTCCCTCAGGAGTAAATCCCACTTGGTCAGGGTGAATAATCCTTTTAATGTATCATTGGATCCTATTGGCTAGGATCTTTTTAATGTACCTTTGGATCCTACTGGCTAGTATCTTGGTGAGAATTTTGGCATCCATGTTCATCAGAGATATTGGTCTGTAATTCTCCTTTTTGGTGGGGACTTTGGTTTTGGGATCAAGGTAATGCTGGCCTCATAAAATGAGTTTGGAAGTTTTCCTTCCATTTCTATTTTTTGAAACAGCCTCAGAAGAATAGGTATTAATTCTTCTTTAAATGTTTAGTAGAATTCCCCTGTGAAGTCATCCGGCCCTGGGCTCTTGTTTGTTGGGAGATTTTGATTACTTCTTCAATTTTCTTGCTGGTTATGGGTCTGTTCAGGTTTTCTGTTTCTTCCTGGTTCAGTTTTTGTAGTTTATACATCTCTAGGAATGCATCCTTTTCTCCCAGATTGCATAACTTGTTGATATATAGTTGCTCATAATATGTTTTTATAATTGTTTTATAATTTTATGTTTGTATACCTGCTTTCATGTTGGTCATGATCTGTCCTCTTTCATTGATAATTTTATTTATTTGGGTCCTTTTTTTTTTTTAAGACTTTATTTATTTATTTGAGAGATAGAGAGCACAAATAGGCAGAGAGGCAGGCAGAGGGAGAGGGAGAAGCAGGCTCCCCGCTGAGCAGGGAGCCCGATGCAGGACTCGATCCCAGGACCCTGGGATCATGACCTGAGCTGAAGGCAGACACTTCACCGGCTAAGCCTCCCAGGTGCCCCCCTTTTTTCTTTTTGATAAATCTGGCCAGGTGTTTATCGATCTTATTCTTTTTTAAAGAACCAGCTCCTAGTTTCGTTGATCTGTCCTACTGTTCTTTTGTTTTCTATTTCATTGATTTCTGCTCAGATCTTCATTAATTCTCTTCTCCTGCTGGGTTCAGTCTTTATTTGCTGTTCTTTCTCCAGCTCCTTAGGTGTAAGTTTAGGTTGTGTATTTGAGACCTTTCCTGTTTCTTGAGAAAGACTTGTGTTGCTGTATGATTCCCTCTTAGGACTGCCTTGGCTGCATCCCAACGATTTTGACCAGTTGTGTTTTCATTTTCATTGGTTTCCATGAATTCTTAAAATTCTTTAATTTCCTGGTTGATCCATTCATTCTTTAGTAGGATGCTCTCTAGCCTCCATGTATTTGAGTTCTTTCCGACTTTCCTCTTGTGATTGAGTTCTAGTTTCAAAGCATTGTGGTCCAAAAACATGCAGGGAATGATCCCAATCTTTTGGTACTGGTGGAGACCTGATTTGAGACCCAGTATGTGATCTATTCTGGAGAATGTTCCATGTGGACTCCAGAAGAATGTGTATTCTCTTATTTTAGGATGGAATGCTCTGAAT
>NW_027403406.1:0-123 GCF_003265705.2 Callorhinus ursinus
ACCTGAATGTAAATGGGCTAAATGCCCCAATCAAAAGACACAGGCTACCAGATTAGATTAAAAAACAAGACCCATCGATATGCTGTCTGCAAGAGACTCATTTTAGACCCAAAGACACCCCCA
>NW_027403406.1:223-2881 GCF_003265705.2 Callorhinus ursinus
CTCATTGAAAATAGAAGGAGAGATAAAAACTTCCAGGACAAACAAAACTAAAGGAATTTGCAAACAGGAAACCAACCCTCCAAGAAATATTGAAAGGGGTCCTCTAAGCAAAGAGAGAGCCTAAAAGCAGCATAGACCAGAAAGGAACACAGACAATATACAGTCACAGTCACCTTACAGGCAATACAATGGCACTAAATTCATATCTTTCAATAGTTACCTGAATGTAAATGGGCTAAATGCCCCAATCAAAAGACACAGGCTACCAGATTAGATTAAAAAACAAGACCCATCGATATGCTGTCTGCAAGAGACTCATTTTAGACCCAAAGACACCCCCAGATTGAAAGTGAGGGGGTGGAAAACCATTTACCATGCTAATGGACACCAAAAGAAAGATGGGGTGGCAATCCTTATATCAGACCGATAAGATTTTAAAACAAAGACTGTATTAAGGGATGAGGAAGGACGCTATATTCTACTTAAAGGGTCTATCCAACAAGAAGATCTAACAATTGTAAATATCTATGCCCCTAACATGGGAGCAGCCAATTATATAAGGTAATTAATAACAAAAGCAAAGAAACACATTGACAACAATATAATAATAGTGGGGGACTTTAACACCCCCCTGATTGAAATGGACAGTTCATATAAGCAAAAGGCCAACAACGAAATAAAGATTTTAAAAGACACACTGGACCAAATGGACTTCACAGACATATTCAGAACATTCCATCCCAAAGCAATGGAATACACATTCTTCTCCAGTGTCCATGGAACATTCTCCAGACTAGATCACATCCTAGGTCACAAATCGGGTCTCAACCGGTACCAAAAGATTGGGATCATTCCCTGCATATTTTCAGACCACAGTGCTTTGAAACTAGAACTCAATCACAAGAGGAAAGTCAGAATGAACTCAAATATATGGAGGCTAAAGAGCATCCTGCTAAAGAATGAATGGGTCAACCAGGACATTAAAGAAGAATTTTAAAAAATTCATGGAAACCAATGAAAATGAAAACACAACTGTTCAAAATCTTTGGGATACAGCAAAGGCAGTCCTGAGAGGAAAGTATATAGCAATACAAGCCTTTCTCAAGAAACAAGAAGGGTCTCAAATACACAACCTAACCCTACACCTAAAGGAGCTAGAGAAAGAACAGCAAATAAAGCCTAAACCCAGCAGGAGAAGAGAAATAATAAAGATCAGAGCAGAAATCAATGAAATAGAAACCAAAAGAGCAGTAGAACAGATCAACGAAACGAGGACCTGGTTCTTTGAAAGAATTAATAAGATTGATAAACCGCTGACCAAACTTATCAAAAAGAAAAGAGAAATGACCCATATCAACAAAATCATGAATGAAAGAGGAGAGATCACAACCAACACCAAAGAATTACAAACAATTATAAGAACATATTATGAGCAACTCTATGCCAGCAAATTAGATAACCTGGAAGAAATGGGTGCATTCCTAGAGATGTATCAACTACCAAAATTGAACCAGGAAGAAATAGAAAACCTGAACAGACCTATAACCACTAAGGAAATTGAAGCAGTCATCAAAAATCTCCCAAGAAACAAAAGCCCAGGGCCAGATGGCTTCCCAGGGGAATTCTACCAAACATTTACAGAAGAATTAATACCTATTCTCCTGAAACTGTTCCAAAAAATAGAAATGGAAGGAAAACTTCCAAACCAGACTTATGAGTCCATCATTACCTTGATCCCCAAACCAGACAAAGACCCCATCAAAAGGAGAATTACAGACCAATATCCTTGATGAACATGGATGCAAAAACTCTCACCAAAATACTAGCCAATAGGATCCAACACTACATTAAAAGGTTTATTCACCACCACCGAGTGGGATTTATCCCTGGGCTTCAAGTTTGGTGCAACATCCGCAAATCAATCACTGTGATACAATACATTAACGAAAGAAAGAACAAGAATCATATGATCCTCTCAAAAGATGCAGAAAAAGCCTTTGACAAAGTCCAGCATTCTTTCTTGATCAAAACTCGTCAGAGTATAGGGATAGAGGGTACATACCTCAGTATCATAAAAGCCATCTATGAAAAACCTACAGCGAATATCATTCTCAATGGGGAAAAACTGAGAGCTTTCCCCCTATGTTCAGGAATGCGGCAGGGATGTCCACTCTCACCACTGCTACTCAACATAGTATTAGAAGTCCTGGCCACAGCAATCAGACAACAAAAAGAAATCAATGGCATCCAAATCGGCAAGAAGAAGTCAAACTCTCACTCTTTGCAGATGATATGATACTTTAGGTGGAAAGCCCAAAAGGCTCCACCCCAAAACTGCTAGAACTCATGCAAGAATTCAGTAAAGTGGCAGGATATAAAATCAATGCACAGAAATCCGTGGCATTCCTATACACCAACAACAAGACAGAAGAGAGAGAAATTAAGTAGTCAATCCCATTACAGTTGCACCCAAAACCATAAGATACCTAGGAATAAATCTAACCAAAGAGGCAAAGCATCTGTACTCGGAAAACTGTAAAATACTCATGAAAGAAATTGAGGAAGACACAAAGAAATGGAAAAACGTTCCATGCTCATGGATTGGAAGAACAAATGTTGTGAAGATGTCAATGCTACCTAGAGCAATCTACACATTCA
>NW_027403407.1:0-2880 GCF_003265705.2 Callorhinus ursinus
AAATCTTGCCATTTGCAATGACATGGATGGAACTGGAGGGTATTATGCTAAGCGAAATAAGTCAATCAGAGAAAGACATGTATCATATGATCTCACTGATATGAGGAATTCTTAATCTCAGGAAACAAACTGAGGGTTGCTGGAGTGGTGGGGGTGGGTGGGAGGGATGGGGTGGCTGGGTGATAGACATTGGGGAGGGTATGTGCTATGGTGAGCACTGTGACTTGTGTAAGACTGATGAATCACAGACCTGTACCTCTGAAACAAATAATACATTATATGTTAAAAAAAAAAAAGATATTAGGAGGGGAAAAATGAAGGGGGGGAACCTGGAGGGGGAGACGAACCATGAGAGACTGTGGACTCTGAGAAACAAACTGAGGGTTCTAGAGGGGAGGGGGTGAGGGAGGGGTTAGCCTGGTGATGGGTATTAAAAAGGGCATGTATTGAATGGATCACTGGGTGTTATACGCAAACAATGAATCATGGAACACTATATCAAAAACTAATGATGTAATGTATGGTGATTAACATAACAATAAAATAAAATTTAAAAATAAATAAATAAAATTAAATTAAAAAAAGAAAAAAGCCTTATAGATTGTGTTTTGGGGGTGCCTGGGTGGCTCAGTCATTAAGCATCTGTCTTCGGCTCAGGTCATGATCCCAGGATCCTGGGATCGAGCCCCGCACTGGGCTCCCTGCTCATCGGGGAGTCTGCTTCTCCCTGTTCTGCTCCCCCTTCTTGTGTTCCCTCTCTTACTGTCTCTCTCCCTGTCAAATAAATAAAATCTAAAATAAAAAAAAGATTGTGTTTTGGACAAAGTCAGCCCTAAAGAGGTACTTGCAGTATTTGGAGATGAAATGGTCATCTGAAATGATAGAAACCCTTAAAAAAGGGAGGAGTTTCCTCCAAAGAGTTTTTTTTTCATTGTTTGTTCATTCAAGCAATCATTTGACAAATTCTCATTAAGTATTTACTCCGTGTTAGACATGGTGCTGAGTATGAAGAACCTAGTAGTAAATAAAATAGAATCCCTTTCTTGGGAGCTCATGGTCTCTGATACTGGCCGACTGAGTACTGTGGCCTGCAAAGCATTTCCTGCTAGCCACAGCTACCTTGCGAGTCCCTCTTCGACAGCTCTTCCCTCCTGGCATCACTGTTCTCCTCATCTCATTCCCTATCTAGTGCACAGCCCACATTACAGAGGTGAGAAAACTAAGGTCAAGAAAAATGAGGTGACCCACATGTGATCCCCCGAAGAGTTACTGTCAGAATTGGGGCTTGAATGCCGGCCCTCTTCCCTCTCCCTCCAGGATTCTTTCCAGTAGACCAGAGGGACATTTGAAATTCATCTCTCAATCTCCCCTTGCCATCTCCCCACTCAAACCCACACAGATCCATTTTCCTCCAACCATCTGAGAACGCTAAAGCCCTCAATACATCGTGTTCTCTGCTGACTTCGTGTTTTTACAATCACTATTCCTATGCTACTACTTCTACTTCCAGAAACCATAGCTAATCCCTGCTGAGGTCCTGGTCAATGGCAAGCACTACTTTACGTGATTGACTCACTCTTTTGGACAAGGACATGAGTTCTGTTGTTATTTCCATTTTACGGTGTAGAAAACTGAGGCTCAGAGAGATTAAGTAATGTGCTCAAGAGGCTGGGGCCAAAATTCAGCTTAACACAGCTTCAGAGCTTATGTTTCTCCTAGGGGCTCTGTAAAGGTCTGTTGAATGAATGAATGGAAGACTGATCAAATGAAATTGGGTTCCTCTGTTGCTGTTTCTGAAATGTTATTTTAATCAGAAGTCATAGGGAAATTATCATCCACTAGTGATAGAAATAGAAGTTTCCTAAATTATATTGGCTAAGAGTCTTTATTTCAATCTATTCAACCCTTACCTCTGCACCCATCATGCATAAGCATTAACTATGTGAGATGGAAGATTAAGTATTTTGTTAAATTTATTCATAATTCAGCAATATGAGTGCATGAGGGTGAGCATATGCGTGTGCCCACATTCTGATGTTCCCTGAGACATTCATGCTCCTCTTAAAGAGAGTAGTGGGAGACGTTTACCTGAAGGCCCTTGGCCTGTGCTCCGACATGCCTGGGGAGAGGGAGTTGCTGACACTGCCAAGCAAGGAGTTCCATGCACTCTACGGTGTGCTTAGCTCAATTCTTTAAAGGGTGTCCAACATTTCTGAAGCATAGTATAAGAAGAAACATCATCCCTGGCATTATGGGGCCATTGATGAATGAGGTGTGCCTATGGAAGGACAAATACCTTCACATGTTCCCCATTTCCAAATCCTCTAGAAGCATACCTAAGAACTTCTCATTAACTCTACTTTACAATTATTGGATCTACTAACTTGGAATTTCCCCCAGCGGACCCGGAGTCTGTCTTACACTGCTAGAACATTTTGCTCCCACAGCTGTTGGAAGAGACCCACTGATGTAGTCAGAGGAATTGCTCAGCATCTTAACAGCAAGACCAAAAGAAGCAAAAAAAAAAAAAAAAAAAAAAAAAGGAAGTCATGGTTAGTAAGTGATTGACCTCATTCTGTAGGAATTCCTTCTGGAAAGGGAACTGCAGTGTTGTGACAGCTGGTAAATCATCTGTAAGAATGTTTACCATGGAATTCTAGCGAAAGAAATTCTCGAGAAACTTCCTGGGTACACAAACGGAGTCTGCTCAGAGGCCCCAAAGGGAACCTGGAAAACTTTAGCCTTGTGACGGAGGTTGTCTACTCTAGTGCTGGGGTGAGCTGAAGCTGTAGTAGTGCTTGAGATACCCAACCTGCTAGGATGGTGTTTATTAAAGTAAATAAATAAATAAATAAATAAATAAATAAATAAATAAATAAA